>NW_005871649.1:430394-478707 GCF_000147115.1 Myotis lucifugus
GTGGTCCGGGGCCGAGGGCAGGGCGGGGCGTGGGGCTGATCCATGAGTGGGTGGGGCCTGTCCCTCGGTCCCCTTCCTGCTCCTGCCCTACCTGGGCGGTGGCTACACCTGTCGCTCTCCGGCTGGGGCCCTGGTTGCCACGGAGGGAAGCGAGGCTTCTCGGGGCGCTGTCCGCTGCGGTGGCCGAGGGCGCCCCCGCTCAGGGCTAATATAGCCCGTGGCGCTCCCTTCCTTCCCCCGCGCCGCCCGCAGAATGTCGCTCCCCTTTTTCGAGCATATTTGGGTGTTGGGCACTGGAGACCCTCCCTCGCCCGGTTCGCGCCTTGGGCCCCAGCCCGGGTCCCCTGCGCTGCCCATAGAAGGAGAGGCCTGGCCCGCGCCCAGGTACCGCGGGCCGGGCCGTATATGGAGTGTCTCCCGGGGCCGGTCGGCCCCTCCCGACCAGGCCCAGTGCCCGCGGAGGGGCCAGGGTGGAGCGAGGGTCACCGCCGCGCCTGTGCTGCACCTGTCCTGCCCAAAGCCTCCCGCCCCGTCCACTCTGCGCGCATTGGGCTGCCCACTGGGCGCTCCGGCCGGCGACTCCCACGTTCTCCCCTTCGCGTTCTTACTCAGCCCCAAACCTCCTGGCGTCTACAGGGAGGAGGGAGCCGTGTCCCAGGTGGTCGGGGCCGGGGGTGCTGAGAAGATGAGAGAAGGAGTGACACCCAGTGTGTCCCGGTCCCAGGCAGGGAAGGGAGGCGACCCCTCCCCGGGGAACTTCATGCTGCATCTCCACCCCTGAGCGCCCCAATTCAGGGGGGCAGATCTAAGAGGTCTAAGCTGGCCCCCACCCCCACTGCTGAGAGGGCCACCGGCAGCTGCCCAGGGCAGACAGCTGGCATCGGGCACCGAGGTTGAGGAGGGTGGGGCAGAGGCGCGGGCTCCCGGGGACGGGTCCAGCCAGCAGCTCCGGGCACCAAGCCGGGCACCCAGGGCTGCGGGCAGGACCACCCGCAGCGCGCTCAGAGGTGCCTGGAAAAGTGACTCGTATGGGAGGGTCTCTTCCTCGCGGGGTGAGGGGCCCCAGGTGGCGGTGGGCCCAGCTGAGCGCCCTACCCCCCCATTCTTGGGGGGCTCACGGAGCCTCCTCCTGGGACGCACGGGCGGTGGGCGCTCTGACGGGCGGAAGCCCTGCCACCCTGTCGATAGAGGACAAGGACAAGGACATGGCGCTGCGTGTGGGACAGGCGGCAGCGCTTCCTTCGCCGCAGGCTGCACACACGCGTCTTTATATTTAGAGAACGAGGCTGGCCAAGGCCTGTCCACCTTGGAGTCACCATCAGCAGAGCCTGGAGCGCTTCTATTTATACCGCCTCAGGGAGATGCTTCCAAACTTCCTGGGGTTTGGATCTGCCTGTGGGAAGGTGGAGTGGGGGTCACGGGAGGTCAGGCGGGCGCTGCCTGCCTCACATTCTCCCTCCCCTCCCCCCAGGACAAGGACAGTCCTAACCTCGCTGTGGAACACAAGCAGAAGCAATCTTCGGGGATGAACTCAGTGGCGTGCTTTTGGGGGATACATCAGCGATGGGGCGCAGGCCAGAACGGAATGGTTCATTTTTCTCAAGTGCCTACGTGTTCCCAAAATAGTCGCCATTCCCATTGGGGAAGGGAGCCGGCAGCTGGGACAGGTGTGGGCCCTCTGGGATATAAAACACCCCGAGGGTGGCGTTTCCTAAAAATGACCCAAGTCCACTCCAGAACGGGGAGTGTGGTTAGTGCAAAGGGTCCTCAGTTCAAAGCTACTGTATTTAGCCTTTAAAAAAAACATGTTTATTTATTTGGGTCCTATTTCTCTCTCTCTTTTTAAATAGGAAAGCTTGTTTATTTTTTTGAAAAAATATATTTTAATTGATTTCAGAGAGGGAGAGAGAGAAACATCAATGATGAGAGAATCATGGAGCAGCTGCTTCCTGCACGCCCCCTCCTGGGGATGGAGCCCACAACCCCAGGCATGTGCCCTGATGGGAGTGGAACCCAGGACCCTTCAGTCCCCAGGCTGACGCTCTATCCACTGAGCTAACCAGCTAGGTTTTTGTTGCTTGATGAGTCTGGCTAAAGGGCCATCAATCTCGAACTCTTCAAAGAACCAGCTCTTGATAACATTGATCTTTTGTATTTTATTTATTTTTTAGCCTCTATGCCATTTATTTCTGCTCTGATCTTTTCTTATTTTCTTCTGCCTACTTACTCTGGTCTTTTCATTTTTTTAAAAATATATATTTTATTGATCTTTCACAGAGAGGAAGGGAGAGGGATAGAGAGCTAGAAACATCAATCAGCTGCCTCCTGCACACCCCCCACCGGGGATGGGCCTGCAACCAAGGCACATGCCCTTGACGGAAATCGAACCTGGGACCCTTGAGTCCGCAGGCTGACGCTCTATCCACTGAGCCAAACTGGTCAGGGCACTCTGGTCTTTTCTTGTTGTTCTCTTTCTAATTCTGTAAGTTGTAGGGTTAGTTTACCAAAATCTTTTCTTGCTTCTTGATGAAGGCCTGTCTTGCTATGAACTACCCTCAGAACTGCTTTCACTGTGTCTCAGAGATTTTGGGTTGTTGTGTGCTCATTTTCATTTGTTCCCAGGAAGTTTTTTTTTTATTTATTTCTTGATCTCATTGGCAACCCATTCATTGTTTAATAACATGATCTTTAGTCTCCGTGTGTTTGAACATTTTTGTTTTTACTGTAGTGGATTTCTAATTTCAGGCCACTGTGATCCAAGAAGATGCTTGATATGATTTCAATCTTCTTGAACTTGTAGAGACTTGTTTTGTGTCCTAACACGTGGTCTATTTTGAGAATATTTTAAAATTGATTTAAGAGAGAGAGGAAGAGAGAAACCTAGATTTGTTGTTCCACTTGTGTTGGCATTCACTGGTTGACTCCCTGACCGGGGATGGAACCCACAACCTTGGCACATGGAGACGATGCTTAACCAACTGAGCTACCGGGGCAGGGTTCACAGTTAGCCTTTCCAATGGTTTTGGAGGACGATGAATAATGGACAGACCCACATTTCATTTTTAATCCTTGTGTCCTGCTGTGTCATGGGTAGTGGAGACACTAGGAAAAAAAGCAGGGGGGATAGCTTCAATTTTGGTAGGAAGAAACGTGCTGTAATCCACTAAATACCTAATAACTTGTTGACATTTTAAACGGGAATGGAGTTAATATTTTCCAAAACTCTTGCTCAAGGCAACTCCTCTCTCTCCTTAGCAAGCTTTTCTTTTTTTAAAAAATCTTTATTGTTGAAAGTATTACATGTGTCACCTTTTCCTCCCCCTCTCCCTCCCAACAGGAAGCTTTGCTAAGCTCGGAGTCCACTAAATACACACTGCGAGCACTGAATACACAACTCTCAGCTAAGAAGCCTTCTGGGCCAGCAACCCCGGGAAGACGGGGTCGAGAACACAGCTCATGCGCTCAGCCACAGAGGGGGCCGGCTTAGCCTCTGCCGGGCCTCGGAGCGGGTGCTCAGTCCCATTCGGGTCTTGTTGGACTCTTGGCTGAGGGACAGAGGCAGGAGCAGGCGGGAAGCCACCTCCATCCGTGCTCGCCCTGGGAGCACAGTGCTGTGCTCCCGCCGAGTGAGCGGCTGGGCCCAGAGCCTTGAAGAGTCCACACCACGTCGGCCGGGCGCTGGGCTGAGCGCCTGCTTGTCTGCAGCCTCAGCTGCCAGCTGTCCATTGCTCACACCTCCCTTCTCTCAGCCTCGTCCCTCCAACTCCTGAGAGCGAGCGCGCTGTTCAATAATAGTGCTGCCATAGGGTAGTGTCCTGCAGTCATTAAAAAAATGTCTCCTGAAGAAACCTGAAAACATGGCTGCTCAAAGGAGATGAAGTTGGCCCTTGGAGGGGGAGCGAGAAGCCTCAGGTCTCACAATGGCTGGTGGCCGCCAAAGGCCATGGTACGTAAGGACACACAGCGCGTCTGTGGGATTAAACCTTCGTGGGGGGTGGGGTGGGAGGGGCAGAGGCCGTGGGACAGGAAACACCGTCCACAAAGGCCCCTGGGAAGGAGTGATCAGGAAAAAGGCTGAGAAACACAGCGGGTCCTCGAATGGCATGGTTTCCTGCCACCTTTCGCTGCAGCGCTGATGAGGTGCCGTAGGAGCTTAACTCTCATCTACAGCCAGGAGCCCTGTGGGAAGACTGGTTCCATTGGCCACGGTTCCGCTGCAGACGGAAGAACCCACGGATGGTGAGGGGGAGCTACTGAGCCAGGTTAGGGACACGCAGACATGCTCACAACATCTCCCAACAAGAGAAGTCCCAGCGTATGGCAGATGCACAGCCCCCACCAGCCTAAGGCGTATTTCAAAATGGCCACGGGAGTTACTCCTGGTAGAGTCACAGGTTTACTTTCCCCCGGTCTCTGTGTCACTCACTTCTGCTCTGGTCTCTATTAGCTCCTCCCCAGCTGGGTCAGGTGACTGAAGCCCTGGCCAGCAGCTCGTCAGCCTCGGGAAACCCCGAGCCACACGTGTTTTATGCCCTAAAACAGTCTCCTGAACACTCTTATGCATGCAGTTTAAAGCTTTCCCAACGAGCCCATCAGATACCACGCTCACACGAAGGAGGCCCACTCTGCTTTGTCATTTCATCTAACACTTTATTGACGAGTCAGCGACACGTGACCCTTACCTTACCAACATCCCAACAGCCTAGCAGGACAGACCCCGGCCCGAGCCCCTTCGTGGGCAGCACCTGAGCCACAGCAACTTCAGGGACAGCCAGGGCAGCCCGCCGGCTTCGGGGCCGCGGGACGGGGGCCTGGACGCGCCAGGAGCACACGCAGCGGGACCAGGACCAGAGCTCAGCGCTCTGGGCGGAGGGAGGAGACAGAATGGGCAGCGAACACCCGGACAACGAACACAGTTCAGGCGGAAAAAGGTGGAGAGGAAACACCATGTCACTAAACCAGGACGGTGGTCACAGCTGCTCTCAGGAGCTTCCAGGTAAAGTCTAAGACACGCATCGGAACAGGGTGAGACGGCACAGAAAGCCCGATGGTTAAGGCCAATGTTTTCCCACGAAGCTGTCGCCGATTCCCAGCGATGACAGCCGTTTCCGGAAGTCACCCCTGTCCCTGGACGTAATATTCGTAATTTGCTTTCAAAACGAAGGCGAAGTAGGGACTGGCCTTCAGGCCCCCGAGCTGCTCGGCCTGAAGCAGGTCATGCACGTCGGGCAGGTACTCGCTGAGCTGAATGCCTGTGACACAAACAGAGTTGGGGTTTTTATTGTGAAACTCCCATGAATCAGGTGCTGGGTGATGTGAACACCTGCGCTTCTATTTCGATGGTGCTGCCGGGAAAGGCCGGCCTTAAGCTGCTCCATCTGTCACACGCCTGCAGGTCTCGCTGGAGCACTTTCCCCGAGTGGGCAAAAGAGCCGGTCTGTCTAGGTCTTCAATGAGACCTGACATCTTTCCTTTTCTCCACAGCATAAGCCCTTCCTCCCAGGTGGGAGGTGTGTTTCTCTTAAAGTAACCATCACCTGGAAACGATTATATATCCTCCGACTTGGAAATAACGTGGTAGAAATACTTTCCTGAAAGCTAGCGACAGGATCCCCAAATGTATTCAAGTTTAAATCTAAAATCAGGTAGTGGGGGGGGGATCATGTCTTCCCCAGCCCCCTGGAGAGCCGGAAGCCAGGGAGCCGATTGAACGGACTTTGTACAGTGAGGTCTGGGGAGTTACAAGAGAGTAGGTACCAATTTTCTCATTTGATAAAGAAAACTGGAGAAAAATATTTAAACTAATATTTTATAACGTGTTAATTACCACAAGGTTATCAAAATCCTATGTTTTACTACTCTCCAAGTGCTTAGCACAATTTTTTGTACTTGTTATACAATAAAAATCTAGATTAATAAATGCTAACAGGCTAAATACAAATTATCTACATACATTCATCACCATTAAGCTTTCAATAAAACCGTTTTCTCTTAATATAGTATCACACTTGTAAAAACTATCACAGTACTTTCCAGTTTTCAATGTGAAAAACTACAGGAAATGATCCATTCTATCTTGTCGATTT
Source organism: Myotis lucifugus (assembly GCF_000147115.1). Classification (NCBI taxonomy): domain Eukaryota; kingdom Metazoa; phylum Chordata; class Mammalia; order Chiroptera; family Vespertilionidae; genus Myotis; species Myotis lucifugus. The sequence continues at coordinate 436,481 of NW_005871649.1, forward strand.
TCAATGTCACAGCCCACATCTGCTCCCGCTCCCCGTCCGGCACGGAGACTGCGCAGGGCAGTGACCAGGACCACGTGGATGGAGGCCTCCCCTGACACAGGCTTCCTTCATTTAAACAAGTCGCTTAGCTCTGAACATGCTACTGTTTAACCTTAACCCCCGGCACCTGACACCCTGGCAAACCCCGTTGTCCTAAAGTTTCTAAAACTGAGGAGCGATGCTTCATGTCCGATATGAACAAGCCACTCACCATCTTTCAAAAGTTTCTGTAAGATTTTCACAAAGATGCTGTCTTTCGATACTTCAATTGGATCGTCTTTACCATCTGAGCTGGACCAGCTGGAAAAGAGAATCAGGACGAAAGGGAAATGAAGTCACGGCGTCTGTGACGTAAATGACGCCTGTCTGCCACTGGGGTTTGTTTAGATTGTGGGGCGCAGGCAGAGCGAACGGGGAGTCCTGCGATCCTCCTTCAAATGACTGAAACAAGGAGCTTTACATGCTGATGATACGGAGACTCTCTATATTGGTATAAGGAGCCACACCTAGGAAGCCATTCGCCAAACACAGCCATTACGTGTTTGATGTCAAAACCAAGTCGTGAGGCATCGTTCCCGGGGATCTCTGTGCAGACGTAACAAACCTGGAGAGGACCCCCGAGCATGAGCTTTGAGCGCGCAGGCCAGTTACCGTTCACATGGATGTTCAGGTTTCATAAAAGGGCAACTAGGGAACCGTGCCTGGTATGGAGTCTGCTTTATCTAGTGGAGCTTATCCACCATGAAATTCCAACACAGGAACACTGCTAGGTAATGAGTAACCAATGGATTTACCCAACGTGATAAACAAAAAGCCAGGAACTTTGGTCAAATGACAGGGTGTTTAGTGACGATCAGGAAGGAGAACGAGGTAGGCAGAGCGAGATGCTTGAGGCCGACTTCCAAGACCAAGTGTGACAACAGTTCTCACTCTGGGAGGGATCAGAGGCAGAAACGCTTCCGTAAAAATAGTTCTGCTGCCGCTCTCACCACCACAGGAAAAGGGAGCTGGGGCAGCACCAATCCTGCTCCTTTAAAAACTCTCTTCCTGGAAGCATCCCATCCCCACAGCCGGTTACTGAGTCTGTCTCTGCCACCATCCACTCGACCATCCGGGGGTCAAAAGTGCCGCTGTGCCGGGCAGAGAGGGATGTGCAACCAGGTCTCCATCACCTAGAGGGCGCCGAGCCTCCAACTGTAATAACCGCTCATTAAAAAAGAAAAAAAAGTAGCCTCAGGTCGTTTTGGAGAACTGGCCATACTTCTGTGAAAATAAGGAGCATGTATTTTCATGTAAACTGACAGTCTAAATTTTAAAGGAAAATTGTACCAGTGTTCCTAAATTCTTAAGCTATGCCTTAATTATTTAATGAAAAGGTTAAGATTACTAATGCAACCATTACAATTTTCATAATAGTGCATATACGATTAGGCCACAACATTACTTGATGTACGATATAATATCCCTAAAGTGTATCTCAGATTCACGCTGAGAGAACTTACTTATCTCTCTGAAGAGCTTTGCAAAGGATTTCCAGTTTCAGGTCGTTTATATTTATATCTTCCTCCTTCACAGCAAAACAACAAAAAATCCTCATTAAGTCCTGATTTGAAAAAACACATGCTTAAGTTTGAGTTGTGTCAACTCCTAATGCTGCATAATTATTGCTTTACTTTAATTCATAATTTAAAAATATTTCCCTTCCTTTAAAACATTAACACTGCACAAGGGAGTAAGCCAATTAATAATTTGTGAGGTGGTTTCTGGTTCTCCTCGGATAATCTGATTTTATCAGACACAGTGAGAGGGTTAAGATTTTAAACAAGGCGATGTAAAAACCAAAACATTGCTTTTTATTCTTTTTCAAAAGTTTATTTTTTTCTTTAAATGCATGGAGGTGACTTTGGTTAATACGGTTACACAGGTTTCAAGTGCACTTTCTAAGATACGTGGTCTGTACACTGCGTCGTGCCCACCATTCAGTCACATTTCCCGTCACCATGTATTGACCCCTTCACCCTTGACTGCCCCCTTCCCCTCTGGTAACCACCAGACTGTTGTCCGTGTTTATGACGTTTTGTTTGATTTTTACATTTGTTGCTTTCAGTTGTATGTCCCACACTTGAAGGAAACCATATGGTTTTGACTTTTCCTGACTCACTCTGCTTAGATCGCCACGCTCCTCCCAATGGCTGTTGTCAGAGTCTACCAGCTATTCAAGTGCAAGGCCAACGACCTATCTCACAGAATATTCATCATCATCTCTTTTGTTTCCAAGGCTGAGAACAGGGTGAATACTATCCAGAACAAATTAATAAAGCAACATAAACCGAGGAACTAATCATGACTTAATAAATGAAAGAGAAAAAAATTCCTTCAGACTTTGAGAAGCAGCATTTTTTATCTGTGCACAAAAAAAGACACCTGGGAATGTGTGAGAAGCATCAGGAAATGACACCGCCCCCTTTCTGAAGAGCGGCACATAACCCAGGAGCGAGGGGAGCGGAGCCATCTTCCCCACATTCTCATGACTGGCCGGAGAGGCTGTTTTTAATGCATTCAGTTCTACAGAAAACCCGGTATAACCCTGACACTGCCTGTGGTCATCTCGCGTGACCTCACCCACCTCATCGATATATTCCAGCAGGTCCAGGGCCTTCTTGAAATCATACTCGTTAGCTCTTCCGTTCTCCTCGCAGACGTAGAGCTACAGCAGGTAAAGATAAAGGGCCAGTTTAAGTAAAGATATAAGCAGACTAGAGACGTTCTTGGAGAAGGCATTGTCTTTCAAGTAAGTTCTAGGTTATTTTTATGGTAAAGAACAGTGTCACATTAGCAAATTATACTCCATCTCTCTCACGGTAAACTATCTTTTAAAATATGCATATGGTCAATCAGTCATTAATTTGAGTAACCTGGTATATATATTTTTAAAATGCCAGTAAATGTACATTCTTAGGTTCAAAGTAGTATATATACATTTCAGCATTATTTTTTTATATATTTTTAATAATATATTTCTATTGATTTCAGAGAGGGAAGAGGGAGAGAAAGAAACATCAATGAGAGAGAATCATCGATTGGCTGCCTCCGGCACGCCTCCAACTGAGGATGGAGCCTGCAACCTGGCCATGTGCCCTGACTGTGACCTCCTGGTTCATAGGTCGACACTCGGCCACTGAGCCAGACCAAGAATATTCTGCAATTAATTGCTGCCCTTGAACTTTTAGAGCTGGCTATAATGCTTTGAGATGTTGCCCTTGCAAATAGTTTTAAAATGGAGATCTATGATAAAGCAGGCTATTGGTCTACAATTTACTTAAAAGATAAGAAAAGCCCGGCTGGTGTGGCTCAGTGGTTGAGCGTCGACCTATGAACCAGGAGGTCACAGTTCGATTCCTGGTCAGGGCACATGCCTGGGTTGCAGGCTCGATCCCCAGTGTGGGGTGTTCAGGAGGCAGCCGACCGATGATTCTCTCATCATTGATGTTTCTCTCTCTCTCTCCCTCTCTGAAATCAATACAAATGTATATTACAGTACCTAAAAAACAATACTTTATTTCACTGTGTCTGACCATCCTTTTTTCTCCACATGTAAGTATCTCTGAACTTGGTGTGGTATCAAATTTGATGGTGTATTCATAAAATACAGAGTAAAACTGGCACTATTTCTTCCTTCTTATGACACATAAAACGGTGAGTCATACAAGCAGCAGCATCTTAGATTTTTAAACTGAATATGCTGTATCAGAGAGGCTGTGTGAGCTCGATTATAAGAAATCTGCTACTAAGAATTGCTATGTGAATGTTTTTTAATCTCTTCCTTTCTTAAACATAATCAGAGCAAATTCAAGGTAATCCTAAGACATCATTCTTGCATTTGAAACGCTTTCCTGAGAGGAAAGAGGAGTGGAGTTGAAGCCACCAGCGCCCATAGCAACAGCACCCCTTCCCCAGCCTGCGGCCCGCATCTAGCGATGCTCAGGAAAGGGTCACGTTTCGGAGGGAAAGTGAGAGGATGGCAGCTACGGGCTATTACATCCAGGCCCTTGGACCACTTTCCTTAGAGAAGAGCCTGAAAGTATCTCATGGAACAGAAGAGGTCACACACAAGGAACTGCTGCTGGTCACCAGCATCTTCAGGAACAGATGGGCCGCAGGGAGGAGGGGCCGGCCCATGGCTCTCTGCTAACTGGCTTCCTGCTCCCAGGCAGCTCCCAACAACCGATTCCAGGGGGAAGTCACCAGGAAACAGGAAGTGGAAAGGTGACTACTCTTAGAAACTGCGCTACACGCAGAGAGACTGAGGTTTGGGGACTGCGAAATGGCGCGAGGGTCCGAGAAGCACGTACGCTGATGAGCTGCGGCGCGGTCAGCACTGGCATGGCGCTGAGGCTCAGCTGCTTCTCCGCCAGCAGCGGCTCGGGCAGCGTCTCCTGGTGCAGCAGGAAGCGCTCCTGCTCGGCCATTTCTAGAATCAGAACAAGACGGTGAGGAGGGGCACCAGCTCTTACTTCTGCTCCGTCCTCAAGCAGATCTGAATTTCACAAGAAAAAGGACGCTCTCTAAAGATCACCTCATCCTACTCAGCCACCTTAGAGTGATTTAATTCTGCTCCTCCTTGATTTCTGATTACGTTAAAACATACTCACGATTCCATCGAAATCACACGGATTATCACAGCAACCAGAACCAGTTAAACGGGGGGAGGATGTTCCAATTTCCCGTTGTCCCTGAAATGTTTGCCGTAACTGTTTCGATTATCTGGGAGCTGAGTCAGGAGCCAGCCAATCTCACCCTGGCCCTGGCCGGGTGGCTCAGTTGGTTGAAGCGAACCGTCCACCAAAAGGTTTTGGGTTCAGTCCCCAGTCAGGGCAAATACCTAGGTTGTGGGTTCAATCCCCGGGCTGGGCACGTACAGGAGGCAGCTGATCAATGTTTCTCTCTTTCCCTTCCTCTCTCTCTAAAAATCAAAATCAATAATAATAAAAAGCATCTGACACTGCATTTGGTCTCATGGCTCTGAGGCTCCGGTAAGGCAGCGTCCTGTCTTTGTTGTTGTCTTCCCTGTTGCTGACTATACTGTGAAATGCCCCAGTCGAGACGTATCTAATAGTTCCCTCCTTGTTAAAATTCTCTTTTACCTTCAATTTTCTCTTGCAGTATATCTTCTGAAAAATCTGAAGCTAATGCAGCCAATTTACTCAAGCCAAGAAGGGTTTTTTTCTTTGCAAAGTAACGAGTTTCCATATTTGCCAAACCCAGAAGTGTTGCATGAGCCTACAAAAAACAAAATATGAAACTTGGTTACTAATTTAAATTGACATAAACGTTAAGTACAACTCAAACTTCCCCCCTAAGCTACATCAATGAAAAATCAAGTCAATATTAGCAAACCTGAAAACTGATGAGGACCATATATATGGAAAAGTAATTTTACAATAAAATATCAACCACCCACAGTAATTATTGGGAAAAGAAACACATAAAATGCATTTGCTCTGTAACAATTACATAGTCACTTCAACATCTTGTCAGGAATTTTTTTTTTTTAATTTTAATTTTTTTTTTAAAAATATATTTTATTGACTTTTCACAGAGAGGAAGGGAGAGAGAGTTAGAAACATCGATGAGAGAGAAACATCGATCAGCCGCCTCCTGCGTACCTCCTACTGGGGATGTGCCCACAACCAAGGTACATGCCCTTGACCGGGATCGAACCTGGGACCTTTCAGTCCGTAGGCCGACGCTCTACCCACCGAGCCAAACCGGTTTCGGCAGGAATTTAAAAAATTAATGTGTGTACTGTTTTGACTCATAATTTGAACATTTTTATTTTACATGTTAACCAAACTTTTGTGCATTATTTTACTGTAATAGTAGTCAAATCACAATGGACTATATTTTTAATTGAGATTAAGAAGTAATGGCAACACTATCATAGACCAAAAGCATTCAAATTATGTGAGAGAAAGAGAGATACACATTTTAAATGATTTATAAGGAGGATTTTAATTACAAAAAACTGCAATAAAACTAAGTAAAGTTCCCTAAATCTGCTCCATATAACCGAATCCTTCTTACCTTTTCTAATTCTTGGCTGTTAATCTCGTGGAGCCAGCTGAGGTGCTCATGCGCTTGCAGGAAATCCGCCAGCTGTCCGTGCTGGGCAATGGGCTGAGAGAGCAGCTTGCCCCTCTTCCCTTTCTCCAGGTACCAGCGGAAGAGAAAGTCTGAAAAATTCTACAAATAACAAAGCCAAGGACCCAGTCCTGTTTAGTAACACAGTTTTAAAACATATGTTTCTGATAATAAATTAAATTTCTCCCCGAGGAGAATAGAAATCTTATGTTAACACTAATTTCCTGTATGACAGGTCCTCAAAAAGAACCCCATTGACAAATGAGGACATTCAGACTCAGAAAAATCTTCTTCCTCAAACAGAATCATCTACTGGCTGTCTCCCGCACGCCCCCTACTGGGGATCAAGCCCACAACCTGGGCATGTGCCCCGACCGGGAATTGAACCATGACCTCCTGGTCCATAGATTGATCCTCAATCACTGAGCCACACCGGCCGGGCAAGGGGAACTTTTTTTAAAAACAGGAAGCATGATTTGCAGCAAGGTGAACAACACCTGAGGTGTGTGGAAATGTGGGCTCTCTAAAAGCATCATCCTACGCTTCCCCTATTTTCCATTCAAAGTTTTAAAGCTCTACCAATATTAATACACCTACGGAAATCTTTCAGGAATACTTCTATACAAAGAATAGTCTACCCGTTTACAGAGAAACGGAATACATAAATTAGTATCCAAGTTAACCACGAAAAGATGGTATCATCTTCCAAAACCCCAGGTGAGACAGGAAATGGTGAAACCTTAACACAGCAGCTACTGCCCAGTCCCAGCGCGTTACCTGGTCAGCAAACTGCGTCATGTAGCGCTGGAGTCTGGTCTGGTTGTCCGTCTGCTCACACATTTGCACTAAGATGTCAAAGTCACAGTATTTCTCTGCTAACGAAGCAGCCCAGGAGTACTGGCCCAGAGTGACTGTGGAAATAAGACCAGATGGAAACAGAGCTTGTTAGTGAAAACTTAAGAAAAAAATACTACTTGCCATTTTACCCTTATCCATATCACATCCTAAAAATAATGAATGGGATAGAAACCTTTCCAGTTACTGACATTTGGTTTCAGAATCTACATAAAATCATTAAAGAGCCCAGCCAGAGACGCTCAGTGGTTGAGCACCGACCTATGACCCAGAAGGTCATGGTTCAATTCCTGGCAGGGCACATGCCCGGGTTGCGGGCTCCATCCCCAACCTGGGGCGTGCAGGAGGCAGCCGATCAATGATTCTCTCTCATCCCTGCCGTTTCTATGTGTCTCTCCTTCTTCCTCTCTGAAATCAGTAAAAGTATATTTAAAAAATAAATAAATAAAGTTAAATCATTAAAGATGCCAATTCAGTCCCTGGCTTCCTCAATGGATGCTATTCCCTTCCTTTATGTACGAGGAAAACAGCGGCTCCCCCCAATCCTCATGAAACAAGGCTGAGTGAAGGACACAGAAAGCTGCCCTCTTTCCCACGGTCGGGCTGATGCTCTTACACTGAGTACATGGCATATGACCGGACGCCTGCATCTGCTCTGCGAATCCCAAGGCCCACAGCCCGAGCTGACGACCAGGCACTTACGCAGCGGAGACAAGATTTCTGACCTCTTCTGTACGTATTCAGTCTCCAGGTTGTTAAATCTTTCCTGATCCCTGGATCTGTCCAGAGACTTGAGCTGACAAGTATAACCATCGAGGAAGCAGTCGATCAGTGCGACCAGCTGCTCTGTGAGAATGTTCCGGAGGTTGCTGTCTGCCTGCGGATAAACCCTTTTCAGGACGATCTCATGTTGGCGCATTATTGCTGTTCGCACGCCAGCAGGGCCACTGGTTGCTGTGAAATCACACAAAATAAGATGGTCAGTGAGGGCTCCATAGTGTCTCGGGGAGAGACCACCTGCCTGAACATCATATCGCTTCACCACCGCTGGGAAAGAACCAGACAGGAGCTCAGCGCCCCTCTCTCTGTCCGGCTCAAACCCATCTTCTCTACGGAGACTTTCCCAGCAAAGCCAGGTCAACATGGCCCTTCCTTCCTCCCTCCCTTCTTCCTTCCAAATTCCTTTCATGCTACTCCATGTACTTTCTTCTATTAAGTCAACATGAAATAGGTCAATTCCTCCAGGGCCCGTTCCCGCCTCGATGAATAACTATGTGCATTAAACCCTAGTAGATGCTACTCTGCATTTCACTTACAACCCCGCACCAGGGGAATTGCTCAGCTTCCAAAGTGATGGCCCATTAGAACACATTTTGAGGAACTGCTAGGAGACCAGTAACCTTGGGCGCAGTGCTCGCAAGCTCACCCGTCCACGGAATATATTCAGGCTCCTTTTCCAGTGGTTCTTCTCTGCTGTACAAGGAGTTTCTGTTTTGCCGATAGTGACTAGCAGCTTGCAGCATGTCCTGGAGAAAAAGGAAATGCGTTACCATATGCAGAAAGCAATGAGTCCCAGTGTTTCTCAAGGGAATCCGGAACACCAAAATCTACTTATATGAAAAAATCCTCAATACAAGCCTGGAGGATAACTGTTTGGTTTTTTTTTGCATTTGAAATCGAACTCCATAATCTAACTCCAATTTTTGAAAACTATGGTAACCAAAGTAAAAAAAACCAAGTACATTGGCTAAAATTAAATGGAAGTTTTAATCAGTAAGTAGTGAGCTTTTGAGTAGTTAAAAAACAGACTTACTTAGACAGTGACATGAATATTAATACATTTGCAATGTTATATATATATTCTCCAAAGAGAGGGTTATCCCACTAAATAGAACCCAGGATTACAGAAACTTAACATGCACATGCAAATATCAAAACAGCTGTTAACTCAGTGGTTCTCAACCTTCTGGCCCTTTAAATACAGTTCCTCATGTTGTGACCCAACCATAAAATATTATTTTCGTTGCTACTTCATAACTGTAATGTTGCTATTATTATGAATCGTCATGTAAATATCTGATATGCAGGATGGTCTTAGGCGACCCCTGTGAAAGGGTCGTTCGACCGCCAAAGGGGTCGCGACCCATAGGTTGAGAACCGCTGTGTTAACTGATGGATGAAATGACTGATAATTTTCTAACTTTCCGGAATTAACAAATGGCAAAGCTCTTATAAATGACTGGTGATACAGAATAGGATTAGAGAAACCATTTCCTCCTCTATCCACATCTGGGCTTTGAGTTGCTGAAAACTTCATCGTATTTTGGTACCTTGAGAATATTGTTCACACTGATCACCACCTCAGCCCATTCAACTGATTCCAAAGACGTCTCCTTTAAGACTTGCTCCTCGTGTTCCAGTAAACACTCACAGATCGTATCTACCTGGGACACCTGCGGGAGGAGAGAGACGTCAACCATGTGTCACAATTAGGGTGCTGGGTCACAATCACAACCACCTAGAATCCACTCAACGGGCTACGCCTTCAGCTCGTTAGTCAGAAAAGAACAAGTAATGGTGAAAATAAATGGGTAAATGAAGAAAAGTTCAAATCCCCTAACTTTGAAAAATTAGAGTGCCCAAATAATTAAGTCTTAGAGGTAAGAGAATTCTGGACTGTTATCAGGTAGATTTTAAACTTAAATACCAAGTATAGGCAGCCCTTCATAGCTATCTTCGGGATTCAAAATATCTGGGGGGAAATGTGACATTGTCACTGACTTGCACTATGTATTAGGCCTACCAGGGCGGCATCTGCACTGAGCATGTGCAGACTTTGTTTTCTGTCATTTGAAGTGGATTAACCAGTGCGGGGCGTGCAGGAAGGCAGCCAATGCATGATTCTCTGTCATCATTGATGTTTCTCTCTCTCTCTCCCTTCCTCTCTGAAATCAATAAAAATATATTTTGAAATGTGGATTAAAACATTCAGCAAGGATAGGGAGGGCTTCTTAGTTCAGCGAGCACCAGAAAGCCATCAATCAGTGGTACTTTTTGAATAATTTACCCAGAAAGTAGGAAGTCCAACTTAAAATTTCAACGAGCTCTTTGTCCCCCATCTTTCCCCTGCGTGGGCATGATCCGTGTTGTGCGTAAGCGGCCCAGCTCGATGCAGCCACGAAGGGAAGAAGCGCTCGTCTCACCTCCCTGAAGAAGATGTCTGCGGGGGTCAGGCTGGCCGGGATGTCACAGTCCCGCTTGTGCAAAGCGATCAGGATGGCCGTGTTCACGAGCTCAGGCAGCCGGGAGTGGTGGTTCTTGAGGACGATGGCGGCCGACAGCTTCTCCGCGTGCTCACAGAGCAGCCGCCGCGTCGCCATGGGCGCCCCTCTCACTGGGGAAGTGCGCAGACGCCCAAACAGGCCCACCTTGCAGAGAGAGAGACACACACACGTTCTTGGAACGCATTTACAGGAACACAAAGAACACAGTCACATTCCCACCCAAGCACGGGGGGTGCAGAGCCACTGCCCAGCGCTCCCCACAAAGTCCCGCCAGCTGCCTCTCCTGGCTACTTCCAACACCCATGCACGCACGCACGCACACGCACAGCTAACATCTGGAAGAAATAGACATTCCAGTTCTAAGCTTAGGGTTACTCCTGAGTTTCTGTCCACTGTTGTCTCTAGATATCTTATTTCAGGGGTCCTCAAACTTTTTTTCACTGTCCCTCAGGCCGTTGGAGGGCTGGACTATAGTTTAAGAAAAAACTATGAACAAATTCCTATGCACACTGCACATATCTTATTTTGAAGTAAAAAAACAAAACGGGAACAAATACAATATTTGTATTTGCATGTGGCCCGCGGGCCGTAGTTTGAGGACCTGTCTTATTTCTCAAGTGATTGCTTCTGGTTATCAAAATGATAAAGTCCTTCTTTCCTGTCTGCATCCATGAACTCCCCTGGATCCCACACCTTTGTGGGCTATTAACTTAGCAGTTTCCATCTTCAACAACCGATTTCCAGAAGCCCAAAGCCAGTGAGTGTGTGCGCGTGGGAGGGAGTGGGGGTACAAGCGGGAGGGTCTTTAATCCTTTGCACTCCACCCTCTGGTTTGCTTGGTGCCCATTTCTGGGATGTTACTAGGTTCTAGAGTTTTTCTAACTTCCTATTTGCTAAATCATTACAATAACCTGAACTACCAAAAGCCAAGAGACAGACATAAACACTAAAAGCCTTCCACATTTTAAGCGTAACCCGCATCATGAATAAACGACCTGGTTTCTATGTATTTTTATATGCTGTGAACAGGGCGCTACCGCACTGAACAGCAGAGAGAACGTTCTCGTCCCCACAGGAAGGCCTATCGGGCATCAGGGACTAGAATCTTTTTAACACGAAGGCTTCCAGATTTGGGAAAAAACAAGCAAAAATGAGACTAGCTTCACTCATTGGGACATAGGCGTGGGAGCCACTATGATGGCAAAACTGGGTGGTTTTGTGTAACAATTCTAATAGCAGAAATGTTTTTTAATTTTACTTTAGGCTCTATATAAATGGCACCATCCCTTTAAAAAGCACTGTAAATGAGAATCTGGTTCTCAGGGCACTTCGAAATTAAAAATCCTCAGCTAAAAATCTTACTTATTCCTCTCCACTGTCTTTCTAATAATACAACATCAACTCAGGAAAATGTAAGCTTGACGTGAAACCACAGGGGAATCTGAATGAAAGGCAGGCTATTCCAGGAAAAGCTAAAACAACACTTCTGTGGGAATACGCGATTTCTGTGCTTTTTATCTTATTTTCAATGCAACTTTTATACTTGGAGTAAGAGGTCTCCAAACACCCCTGGACTTATTTACTTTTAAGTTGGAAAAAAGGAAGAGAAAATGCAAAACCAAAGGAACACCTTCCCCGCTGCCCTGGGGGAGTCGACTACGGGACCGCAGAGCAGTGTCCGGGCCCTGCTCCCAGCGGCGGACGCTCACTTGGTGAATGAAGTCCATGAGGAAAGAGTGGGCCTTCATCTTGTCCTCCAGCTGGTGCAGGATGATCAGCGATGTGTTGCTAAACCCAGGAGCTTCTGTTGAAACACAACAACGAAACTTAAAACACAGAACATACTGGCTTTATCGTAATTACTGAGATGAGAATAAAAAGTTAAGAAACATCCATACAAAAGGAAAAGACCAACTTTTCAATAAGATTATTTATAACACTAGAGGCCCGGTGCATGAATTTGTGTATGGGTGGGGTCCACCCTGCTGGCCCCACCCCCATCGGGGTGTGTGTTGGAGGCAGGGCCGGCCGAGGAGAGGGGCCTCGGGCAGTTGGCTGGCCAGCCCCAACCCCTGGTTGAACTCCCAGTCAAGGGGCCAATTTGCATATTCGCTTTTTATTATATAGGATTACCCAAGAGTTTAGAAAACTTAGGGAAAAATTTTGGAGTTTGCGACCACTCATACTGTATTTAAAACATAGAATATGTTACTACTAGTTTAACCATTTGTTTTATATCAGTCTAAGCTGGCCAGCTCAGAAGAAACAGTGAAGGAAAGAAGGTGAACACTGATGTTTTCTTCCTAAGTCTCTGGAGGCTTGGCAAGCTTGCTAAGTAGGAACTTAGGGAGGGAAAGGGGTGTCTGAGACAGTTCCCAGGTGCTGGGAACCCTAAGTGCCCAGGGCTGTGGTGGAGTTGTCGGAGGGACAGCCCCGCGGCAGGCAGACACGTGGTGTGCACACTCCACATGCTGGGATCTGCTCACTGCAGCACGTAGGGAAACGTACAGCTTCTATAGCCAAGCACAGCGATTACGCCCAAATTATCACTTACTCTGGATGCTAGTAAGTGCCATCCGCTACCTATGACACCAGTTTCCTTTCAGAAATAAAACGTCGAGCAGATAAGTAGGGCTCAACAGTCTTCGGCTAAACAAGTAGATTTGCCCCATGGTCCCCTCAGCTTCTATTCTATCACATAGATCTGTTTGGAGCCCTTCTCACAATCGACTACAAGGAAAGTCACCACCTTTTAAAAAATCCTGAGTTAATATTAAACTGTTTCATAAACTTAAACTGCTTTGAGAGACACTTAAACAAAAGAGCCAGGATGTTCTTCTCAGAACAGATCATCCCATATCCTAACTCCAGGATGTGCTCACCCTCAGGGACGGACTCGGCCCAGCGCGGGTCCGAGGCGGGGTAGTCGTCCACCAGGTCCATGCTGATCTGGGCCACAGCTCTGTCCAGTTCACTGTCGGAGTCCAGATCCACGTGGGAGGAAAACAGCTCATCGACCATCATCTGAGCATGACCCAAATCTTTTCTGAAATGGAATCGGGAAGCCAAAGCATGAAAGGAGGCAGAGCATGTTCAATAGCCACCGTGAGAAAGTTAATTGTGAAGTTAAAGTCTCATATTCTAGCGGCTAGAATCTAGCCCAAAGGTAATGACTTAGAATCACATTTAGTTAAATGCATTCAGGAATTCAGCAAGTATACGCTGAATGCTTAGAATATGCCAGGCACTGGAGACAGAATGACAGGACATTGAAGAACAGCCCACGACTTGTCATGAGGAATCAGCCGATTAAACAGAAAGCTACGCATACACGATGACTGGGGAAGAGCAGAGGGGACCCAACACCATCGGAGGGGCAGGGCAAACCTGCTTTTCAGGAAGTGGAGAGGGTGTTACATCATCTCCCCCCGTAGCTGGGACCCTCCTGTGATGACCAAGTTCAGAATAACAGCTGTGAAAGTGTCAAGTTCAAAAAGCATTTTCTCCTTAACGGCTCATTCTTCCAACCCGCTCCGTCATCAAATAAGGAGCATGTCAGTAAACTGTGTCCTCAGACTTAAAATAAGCCATAATTTAAAAACCGGTTATACCTGCAGTACTGCAGAAAAGCGGCTTTTAGCAATCTGGTTTTATCCTCCTGGGCTATGGTCTCGTTCTTTGCAGAGGTCTCAAAAACCATACTCTGTAAAATAACAAACGATAGTTTAGAAGTGAAGGTATCAGAATATTCTTTTTAAAAAATATATATTTTTATTGACATCCGAGAGAAAGACAGAGATAGAAACATTAATGAGAGAAAATAATTGATGGGGTGCCTCCTGCACGCCCCACACTGGGGAATCAAGCCTGCAACCCGGGCATGTGCCCAGACCGGGAATCGAACCGTCACCTCCTGGTTCATAGGTTGACGCTCAACCACCGAGCCATGCCGACCCGGCAGAATATTCCTAATTACTGCACTAAAAACTGGGCCCACCTATGACAGCAATAACACAGGTACACCATACTCTCTATACCAGTGGTTGGCAAACCGAAGCTCGCGAGCCACATGCGGCTCTTTGGCCCCTTGAGTGTGGCTCTTCCACAAAATACCGACTTCTGCGCATGGGCCACGAAGTTTCAATCGCATCGTACGTGCACGCCCGCACATGGTATTTTGTGGAAGAGCCACACTCAAGGGGCCAGAGAGCCGCATGTGGCTCGCGAGCCGCAGTTTGCCGACCACTGCTCTATACCAATGGTTTCTATAATAATAAAAGCGTAATATGCTAATTAGATCAGACAGCCGAACAACCTTCCGGACGTCCTTCCAGATGACTTTCTAGATGAAGCCGTGGCTGTGAGGGCCGAGCCCCTTGCACGAATTTCGTGCTTCCGGCCTCTAGTCTTCTATACTAGGAAGTCAATAGATGTCTAAAATTGGTGAATTAGGAGAGAGCAATATATGGTTATTACTTAGAGACATAGAAAAAAATACCAGAAGAAACAGCAAAAAGGACTTAAAAGTGGCTGCTCTGGCAAAGAGGACCAAGGGGATGAGAGAGAGAAAAGAACGAATGTTTTCATCACAACGCCTTTAAAACTACCTGACTTTTAAAAACATTTGTGGAAACAGCCTGATCAAAATGTAAAAGCAATACAGAACCACACACCTCATTGCTGGGCCCAGCGACTGAAGATGCTAAAGATTCTTCAAGGTCCTCTGCTAATACGGACACGTTTTCCCTGGAAGTAACAGACACCAAGCCACTGTTTCTAGAAAACAGGATCGGGACACCACCACAGGAACCGGCTCCTAAAATACTGTCCCCTGGAAGACAGCAAAGCACACCATCAATCACACGAACAGATGCTTCCGAAAATCTCCCCCCTCGGCAGAAAATCAGCTGACGCACGAAGACTCGTCCTTGGCCTTTACAATATCACTCCTGCTGTGAACGCAGTTCTTTAGCCCGGGTCCAAGGTCAAGAACCTGTTGCTGTCTGAAGTAGCAGCCTGTGCCCTCAGCCTCGGGACAATCAACACTAGCCTCGCAAGACAACAGCAGGTAGAGTGAGCAAAACAATCAAATGACTCTTCCTGCAAAATTCACAGTATCAGCGTTTGTACTCTGATGGGTCCTTTTGTTCTCTTCCGAGGTGACTCACTGAGGAAGCCAGTTGGGGGAGGTGTAAGCTTGCTCAGGGCCTCCTTAATGCCATCCCACCCACCCAGCCAAGTCTCGTGCTGGGACCAGAACATCGAGGTTTCATCCTGTTGCCTCACTGGAATTCCGCCCTCTGCCCAACCCCTTTAGATAAATATCCTGATTTAACCATCTGCTTGGCCAGATGGCTAATTCCCCCTCCCCCTCCCCCTCCCTCGCCCCCTCCCCCATGAATCTTCTCATCCAGGGGTCTGGATACACTTACTTAAAGAACAACTCAGAATGAGGCACTCTCACTAACTAGGGATAAGCAATTGCTTCTGAGCTTCAGTTCTTTCCTTCTTGGCCTCTTCTGGAGAAAACATTACTATTTTTTTGTCCATAAACATGACAGCCTGGGATTTCTACCCGCCTTTTGGTTTTTCAGTAGGGCTGTGACTTCAGCCACATAGGTGTGTGGTACTGAAGGTCTCAGCAACCCTGGAGGTATCGAGCTGGAAGAAACACTTACGGAAGAAGAATAAAGATACAAGGATGACTAACGAGTTCCCTGATCTCGCTGTCTAATTGCTCTGTACCTTGGGTATTGAAGACGATCTTCTCCTGGGGAGGGGAGAACTTGCCGGTGCCGGTGGAGCACACAAAGACGGCGCTCTCGTTGTACAGGTAGGTGGTCTGGTTGGAGAAGTCAGGGACCATCAACCGACACATGGCCGACTCTTCAGACTGAAAATTAAATTCAAAATTCCATTTCCTGAGAACTGACACACGAACGCTTGTCTGTATGATTTCATAATTCCCACTTTGGTACAACATATTATGGCTTATTGAAATAAAAGAACAAATTAGATTTCCTTACAGTATTCAGTTTAACCAGTCATATTAAGAAGAAGGATTTAGCAGAATTAGTACTATACGAGGTTAAATGAAATGAACTTACAGTGGTTAAGGCTTTCCCTCATGAACATCATAGTTATTAAACAATATGTCCAATTGCTATTAAGAAGCTTAACATTGGAGATCTCTTCACCCTTTTAATAATTTACGTGAGCTTTAAGTACATAATGCCTACAAATATAACCCTACTTGGAGCGACAGGGAGTTTTTCTGTCATGTACAGGGCTCAAAACCAAACCCCAGTGTCTACCCAGTTTCTTCCTTGTTGTTCACTTGGTGGTTCACCATCAATATTTTCTTTCTACTCAACAATATAGACATGGGGATCTCTTCACAGAGCTAGGTGGGCAGCAGCAAACTGCTTGCTGTCAGCTGCTTCGACTCTCATTTCTCTTTAGCTGAGCCTGCGCACAGGAGCAAGTCTGAGATGGCAAGTAAAACGCAATATCTAAAACGGAGCCATTTTAAAATACACCCCCGCCCCCCAAATAAAAAAAATAAAATATACCCAAGCCCTGCGGATGAATCTAAGAATTAGGGGAAGGAAACGCAGCATGCGGTCATCACTGTGGGATGTAACTTAGATAAGATCTTACCTGGAAAGGTGGGTTATACTGAGTGACCTCTACTGTGACGGCATCTGACATCTGGTAGCCGTTGTCCTCCACTGTCACCAGGGAGTAATAGACGAGACAGGGACTGTCTGCGGGGTGCCACGCGGCTGCCAGCACCAGGAGCCCGTCACTGGTCAGGGCAAAAGGGAGAGCGACAGACGCTTTGGCAAACAGCCTGGCAGCTCCTCACGTGGTTAAACATGCACTTCCCATGCAGCCTCGCAAGCCCACTCCCAGATGTGCCCCCAGGAGAAGCACTCGCCGGGGCTCACACGGAAACCTGTGTGTAAACGCTCCCTGACATCTTTATTTTAAAAATCTTCATGTTTAAAAAAACATGGAACTATTTTAGGTGGTAAAGATGATAGAAAGATAATCACAATGAAAAAATATATATATTTATTGATTTCAGAGGAAGGGAGGGGAGAGAGAGATAGAAACGTCAACGATGAGAGAGAATCATTTATCGGCTGCCTCCTGCACGCCCACCACCAGGGATCAAGCCCGCAACCCAGGCATGTGCCCTGACTGGAATCGAACCCAGGACCCCTCAGTCAGCAGGCACGATTAGCATTAGAGACCTAGCAAGACTGCCATTATTTTATCACACACATCAACTTCCTCCCCAGACAACTACCTAGGTTCTTTATGACAGAGTAACTGCTTACCAGTTTTGCTTCAAATCCAAATACCGAACGTTGACCCCCTCTTTGATAGCTTCGTAGTTGCTTTCGGATCCCTAGGTGAAGACATCAACAAGGTAAGCTCCATGCATACGGGACTCATCGGTCACCTCTGCATCCCCAGCACCGGCTCACGTGCCTCAGCCACAGCAGCTCGGTTACTGAGTGATGCATGCGTTTTAAACATTAAGTCACTCAGGGAGTTACAATATTTCTAGAGCAGTGGTTCTCAACCTTCTGGCCCTTTAATACAGTTCCTCGTGCTGTGACCCAACCATAAAATTATTTTCGTGGCTACTTCATAATTGTCATGTTGCTACTGTTATGACTCGTAATGTGAATATCTGATATGCAGGATGGTCTTAGGCGACCCTGTGAAAGGGCCGTTCGACCACCAAAGGGGTCGCGACCCACAGGTTGAGAACCGCTGCTCTAGAGCTTGGATACTTGATTTGTTTATCCGATGGCTAAAACCTGTGTTTGTATATTACGTTAAAATATGTTCTTACGAATAAAGCACTAAAGGAACAAGCACACTCATGTCACCACAGATGTGAAGGAGAGGTGAGGACCGCTGCTTCTTACCCAAATAGCATCGGTGATGTTTTCCTTCAGGGCCCTGTTGATGTCCCAGCTGTGCACCTGCTTTTCTGACGACTCATCCAACTCCCACTTATTGATGTTGGCACTGGTCAGGCTGTACAAGCTGGCCCTCTCGCCGTCCCAGAGGACACTGGAGAGCTGGACGGAGAAGAGAAAAAGTCAAGTTTACTGATTCAGTTCTGATGTTAATACACGATTTTTCTGAAATTCAAACGTCGTCTCTTTTATGATACTTGATTCGTATTCCCAGCAGAATTCTTCATTTAGGACCCAAAGGAAGGAGTGATGCTGAAACGGACCCGAGAGCAAGGCAGGTTTCCACAGGCAGAGACATAAAGGCAGAGGCCCACGCGGGGCGGGGCGGGGCGGGGAAACGGACGGGTCCGCAGAGGACCAGCAGTCCGTGAGCGGCACGTAGGTTATAACCAGAAAAGAGGCAAGAGATGAGGCCCAATGAGAAACCAGGGACGCACAGCAGAGTCTGGAATGTAAGTCTGCAAACCCAGTCAGCAAGGGAGCTCTAATCAACGGCTTTTGATCACAGACTGTTAGACAAAAATGAATCGGGAGGGGCGTGTGTAGATGGTGACACGTATGTTATTTTGCCTTTTAAGCATCTGCTTGCTTATGAAGTATACATGTGTTTTACAGTTGGATATACATGACTGTTTTTTTTTTGTTCGTTTTTGCTGCAAAAAGCTTGTTTCCATTTGGTCCAATGCATGGGAGAGGGCTCCAGGGTGGTGAAAAGGATGCCTAGTGGTTTCAGGGAGAGAGAGGCTCAGGCACAAGCCAGACCCCAGGGGATGCAGAGGGGCCCCTCAAAGGCCTCTGGGCTCCACAGGCTCCCAGTGATGCTTAGGGGGAGACTTTTGAAGAGATACTCGCCCAGCCTGGCGGCCGGCAGCCAGTGGGGTGAGGCAGGTGTCACCCATCTTCCTGAGGAGTTTCCCCTCCTCTGGGAAGTCAGAGAGGTCCGTGCGGGTAGGACCCAGGGCCTGCAGATCCAACGGGGCCTGGTCTGGCTCCTCTCCAAGGCCATGGCGGCTCCCATGGCGTCCTGAATTTCACCCCCTCCCTGTGGGCAAGGCTCTGGAGCGTCCTGGAAGAGAACGCAGCCACCGTGCTGGGTGTGCGTCTTTAAGAGCCGCTGGGCACCCTCAGGCTTCTCCTTAGCCAACTCGTGGAAGGAGGGCCCACGCCCTCCGGAGCCACAGCATTGAGGTGGAGACGGAAGCCCAGAGAGGCAGGTGGAGGAGGCCCGCAGATGCAGGTTGACCAGGCGGCTGAGGGCAGTCTCCACTCGGTGCAATAATTCTTATGAATTTGGGAGCTCCTGGTTGTTCCCATAACTCGCAATAAGGAGTTAAGGACAAAAAAACCCACGGAGTTTATCCTTGGCTGGTGTGGCTCAGTGGCTGAGCGTCGACCCATGAACCAGACCACGGTTCGATTCCCGGTCAGGGCACATGCCTGGGTTGTGGGCTTGATCCCCGTGTGTGACATGCAGGAGGCAGCCAATCAATGATTCTCTCTCATCATTGATGTTTCTCTCTCTCTCTCTCACTTCCTCTCTGAAATCGATAAAAATATATTTAAAAAACAAAAACAAGCTTATAAAAACAAAGTTATTGATCAACTTACTATGAGATCACTGCTAGGAGATAAAATTCCCAGGAGAGAAGAAACCTTCCGCCCAATCCCGGAGAGCACGCCTTGGCCCTGGGGCAGGGCCCGCTGATGGATCTTCCCCAAGTTCTCAGGCGTCAGGCGGATCAGCTGGCTGCCCGACGCGGCCAAAATAAAACTTCCGCCCTGGGAACAAATACTGTGCAATGAGTTCAGTGAAGCGCCTGACACCAAGATAAAAAAATCAACACAAAATGCTTCAATACAAGGAAAATCATCTATCCCTTCACAAGAAATCTCCGAGGATAAAAAGGAACACTGCTAGTAAATAACTTACGTATGAATCCATTCACTTAAGACTATTAATTCTACATGGAAAAACTGTTGTTGCAGTTTCGTTTCTTAAATTGCCTGTTTTTTTCTGATTTTTAAATTACAGGTTCACCACACTGCAGGTTAAACAAATCGAGCGTCAGCTTTTATTTTTTTTGGTAAACCTGCAGAGTATACAGCAGCAAACCATTCTGCGTAGTGTCAGAGTTTTTACGTCACTCGTGTGAAATGTTCCTGAAAGAAATGACCATTAGCTACTCTCCAGTATTGACGTTTCGCAGCCCCATGAGAAGTCCTTTCTTTCTCTAACTGTTCAGATCATAGACCCTTCCATCCCTCTCGTCTCTCTTTTATCGCTCCCTGGCCTGCATGGTCTGTTCAAAACCCGGAATATTTAGTCATTCCAATCCCCCTTCTAAGCCGCGTGACAGCTTTCCAATACAGACAGAAGGATATCCATCGTATACGATACCTGCACCGCTGTGAGGAAATTGTAAATCCTATCGCCTCCCGAATCTACGCAAGTCTCTGTGTAGGCGTCTTCGCGAGCAAGGCTTGGCCAATAGCGAACGGATCCTTCTCTGGTGGCAGCCATGACAGCAACAGACTGAAAACAAGATCACTACACTCAGCAACCACGGTAAAAGGGGGACGCAAGAACTGGGAGTCTGATGAAACGGATATTAAAACACCAGGGCAATCTACTATCTGATTAGGAAAAACCAGAAATAAAAACTCCTTTTTATATTGAAAAAAATCATCATACAGTAAAACTGACTTTTTCCTTCGGTTGTACAATTGCATGAGATTTAACATACCCCTTATTTGAAAAAATGATTTCAAGAAGCATTCAAGTCACCTACCTGAGTAGAATGCGCTTCCCCCGAGGTAGCCGAGTAAGAGAGAGCCACCAGGTCCGCGCTCTGCTGGAAGTCACTGGGTGGCAGCTGAAGTTCTTTGCAAACAGATAACTGCGGAACAAAGCCCAACAAAAGACCTTTCACAGCAAGTCCACCTTTTTAAATATGCATCTGACTTCACCATTTTCTTTCTCTGCATATTTTACATTCTATTTCATTGCTGGAAACAGCACTCTACAAATATGCTTTTCTTCTCAGAATTTTTGATCAGGCTTCCAGTAGTTTTAAAACAAAGTTTCTTGCCAAAACCGGTTTGGCTCAGTGGATAGAGCGTCGGCCTGCGGACTCAAGGGTCCCAGGTTCGATTCCGGTCAAGGGCATGTACCTGGGTTGCGGGCACATCCCCAGTGGGAGATGTGCAGGAGGCAGCTGATCGATGTTTCTCTCTCATCGATGTTTCTGGCTATCTATCTCTCTCCCTTCCTCTCTGTAAAAAAATCAATAAAAATATATTTAAAAAAAATAAATAAATAAAACAAAGTTTCTTAAGAGATATAAAATCAGGAAAACTTAGGAACTAGACCGCACTCTGAATATCAACCAATCCAATCTCTTCCCGGACTGGAAAGAGTATTCTGGTTCAGAGAGAAGTACATGCTCAGTATTTCATATCACTATGCACATGCAAATCCACTCATGCTTGAGTATCTTCAGACTCTCCTCCCAACAATTCTAAGAATTTAGGGTAAAAATGAAGGGCCAATTGGTTCCCTCTCTATCTCCTGTCAACTCTCCAAAGAGCCATTACCTTGGAAATGGGGGACAGAGTAATCTTCCAGATTATGAGCTTGTCTTTGCAGACCAGACAAGCCCATCCACCTTCATCTATGCGAACCGTCAGCTGATCATCATCTAAACAAAAATATGAGGGGAAAGAAAATGAGGTACATAGTGCATCTTAGTGTCTGAAAAAGAGCAACTGTTAACATGTCCTTACACCAAAATCTTCACTGCCACACTCTTCACCACAAAAATTACCACTCATTAAGGAGATTAATTTACAACAAAAAATACTCTTGTATATCATTCAGGAGTTATCAATATCCAAAACAAGAGATCCATTTTACTCTGATAACCACTTTTAGAAATATACCTGAAGACAAAAAGTATATGTTGGGCCTAGGTTTAACATCTGTTAATTTTTGTTTGTTAATAAACAGATATCTTACTTTCTGTAATACTATTATAGTCAAGATGTGCAAGTTCAAGTTGATGAGAAATATTCCGTCTTCTAGAACGGAGTACTTAAACTTTTCTGTCCTTCACAGTATGAATACATTTTACATCATGATGCATTTGTAAACAATGTAAATAAAATAAAACAAAACTTACTTAACATTATATGAAATGCAGTCTGATAGTCTAGATCAGGGGTGGGCAAACTTTTTGACTCGAGGGCCACAATGGGTTCTTAAACTGGACCGGAGGGCCGGAACAAAAGCATGGATGGAGTGTTTGTGTGAACTAATATAAATTCAAAGTAAACATCATTACATAAAAGGGTACGGTCTTTTTTTTTTTTTTTTAGTTTTATTCATTTCAAACGGGCCGGATCCGGCCCACGGGCCGTAGTTTGCCCACGGCTGGTCTAGATTCTACTTTATTTCATTTTTTTAAAAATGCTGGTTATGAAACACTAAACTGATCTCAGTCACCACCGATAGTTTGAAAAACAACATTCCAAAAATCACGAAGATCTAGGATTAAATCCTTTAATATATACATACATATATATATTTATTTTAGAGAGGAAGGGAGTGAAAGAAATATCAATGATGAGAGAGAATCACTGATCAGCTGCCTCCTTCACGCCTCACACTGGGGATCGAACCCACAAATGGGAATCGAACCATGACCTCCTGGTTCACAGGTTGATGCTCGACCAGTGAGCCACACCGGCCGGGCCCCAATTAACTTTTGAAATTGGACCGAGTTTTGCATTTGCAGGACTCACAACCGTTAAAGATTTGACTGTGCTGGAATGAAAGTCTGCTTCTAAATTTATGATACTTCTCAGTTACAGTGAAAAAGCAAACAGGTTGCCCCTGTCCGCCCAATTAGGTGGAGGGCTGGCAGAGAAAGCACCCATTTCCAGCTCCAGGTTAGAGCGAGGCTTCCTGTGAACTGCGACGAGAGGCACACGGAAGCTGACACCCACCTTCGGCCAACGTCAGGACTTCCATGACTTTCACGGGGAGAGACGATCCAAACGTCTTCACGTCGTAGTTCATGGTCTCGGTTATGGAGTGATGCGGGAACATTCGGGTGGGTGTTCCCCTGCAGGAGAGAGACCACATTCCTCACCATAACTTACACTGCCCGTCACCCTGATGTTTATGTATCTATTTCCACAATGAAGAGGAGAGCTTTGATGAACAGGAAATATGAAGTGGAACAGTGAAAAACAACTCTGGCTCATGTATTCAGTGTCATTAAATGTATTTTTCATTAAAGACTGACGGGATTTAGGAGACTTTGGCCTTACACTTTTATACTCTAGTTACTGGATGCACGTGCCATTAACCTAAACTCTTTATAACTCTGCCTCCTTAGCTTTGAATACTCTCCCTGAAAAAGCAATGGAAAAAAATATCCACTGAGGATTAACAACAAAAAAGAAGTTAAGCCGAAACCGGTTTGGCTCAGTGGATAGAGCGTCGGCCTGCGGACTGAAGGGTCCCAGGTTCGATTCCGGTCAAGGGCATGTACCTGGGTTGCGGGCACATCCTCGGTAGGAGATGTGCAGGAGGCAGCTGATCGGTGTTTCTCTCTCATCGATGTTTCTAACTCTCTATCTCTCTCCCTTCCTCTCTGAAAAAAATCAATAAAATATATTAAAAAAAAAAAAAGGAGTTAAATGGGTCACACGTATCTGCTGCTACCTGCCATTCAATACAGCCGATACAGCCGGAGAAAGGTTATTCTCACCTTCATTTTAACATTCAGAAAAATAATGGAGAGTCGCCAGTTTAAAAGTTATTCAATCTCTTATCATATGAAGATTGAGCGAGGAGACTCAAATACCGACTGGCTCAGAGCTTTGCTGACCAACAGGGTAGTACAACAAAGATGTTTCTTTAAAGGATCATCCAACTGTCCTGGCCGGTTTGGCTCATTGGATAGAGCGTCGGCCTGCGGGCTGAAGGATCCCGGGTTTGGTTCCCGGTCAAGGGCACATGCCCGGGTGTGGGCTCGATCCCCAGTGTAGGTGCGTGCAGGAGGCAGTCGATCAGTGATTCTCTCTTATCACTGATGTTTCTCTCCCTTCCTCTGAAATCAATAAAAATACATTTTTAAAAAAGGATCAGCAAACTATTCAGAAACATGCTGCCTCCTCCTAAAGCCCTAGATTAATTCCGAAAGGGGGCGTGGTGTGGACCAGCGATGCGGACCGGCGCGCCAAGCTTTCACCTGGTAGCAAAGCTATTCTCACCTCCCTGCCTATGGGAAGCCGTTCTCCGATTAATTTAGCTGCAGGTGAACGTGTGTAGCTAAAAGCCCTTTACAATCCCAATGGGCAGTGAGCATGTCAGGTGCCACACAATGACTGGGGGCCTCGATCCCACCAGCATTTTCCATCCGGATCCGCGTTTCGTACAGAAGCCTCCGGGCGGGAGGGGGAGGCGCGGGCTCAGCGCAGGTGCCACCGTCCCCGTCTCTTCCCCGACAGGAGAACTCCCACCAGGTCACAGGGAGGGAGGGAGGCGGCAACCGGCGGTGCAAACGCACCCTCCTCCCTCCACACGAAGCTAACCCCACGGAGAGCGCGACAGCGGAGGCCGGTCCAGGACGGCGCCGGTCCGGCACCTGCCCGGGCAGCGGGCGCCCGTCTCCCCGACATTCCCGACCCCGGAGGCTCTGGGGCCGCGGCCCGACCAGCCCCCCGAGGCCCGGAAGCCCCAGGCGGGGGCGACCGCTTACCGCGAGCTCAGCGAGCTGTGCCGGCCGACCGGGGAGAAGAGCGCGGGGGAGCCGGCCCCGGACCCCAGGGACAGGCCCTTCCTGCCGGCCGCCCGCGGCGTGGAGCCCGCCCCGACTCCGCCCGGCGGGCCCCTCCGGGCGCCCGGCCCCGGGGTCCGCGGAGACGAGACGGCCGGGAACATGACGGAAAGGAAAAGCCACAGAGCGCGCGTGGGTGCCGGCCGTGGGGCGGCTGCGCTGCGCGCGCGGAGCTTGAACAGCGGGGCGGGGAGGGCGCGGGATGATGACGTCAAAGCGCCCCACCGCGGGCTGTGGTCGGGGCTGGGAAGCAGGGCGCTGGGTGATGACGTCAAAGCGCCGCGCGCCGCCCCGCGCGCTGGGGGGGAATGCGCGAGATGATGACGTTAAGCGCAGAGGGGCGGGGAACTGGACGGAAGGTGAAAGGATTAGCCAAAGGGCACGTATGCATGACCTATAGACACACACAACATAGGCTGATGGTCACAGAGAAGGGGGGGGGGGGAGCTTGGCAGAGGTAGGCCAAGGGTGGGGGTGGGGAAATGGGAACATCTATAAGGGTGTCAACAATAAAAAAAAAAGGTAAATCTATAGGCTATAGGAAATCTTCATATATCAATATTCACTCTAAATATACATGGGATGCCCTGGCTGGTGTGTCTCAGTGGATAGAGCGTCGGCCTGCGGACTGAAGGGTCCCGGGTTCCATTCCAGTCAAGGGCACGTGCCTGGGTTGCAGGCTCAATCCCCAGTAGGGGGCGTGCAGGAGGCAGCCGATCCATGATTCTCATCATTGATGTTTCTATCTCTCCTTCTTCCTCCCTCTCTAAAATCAATTAAAAAAATATATAAACATATATAAATGGATTGAACTCATCAATGAAAAGGCACAGAGGAGTAATGGGATGGATCAGCAAACAAAACAACGATACACTGCCTTCAGGAGACACATCTTAGCTGCAAAGACAGACTCAAAGTGAAGGGGTGGAAAATGGCATTCAGAGAAAAACAGGTATAACTGTATTTATATCAGACAAAATAGATTTCCAGATATAAAAGGTAACAAGAGACACAGCTGGATATTTCATAGTGATAAAGGGCACAATACATCAAGAAGACATAACACTTATTACTATATATGCACCCCACCAGAGAGCACCAAAATACATAAAGCAATCACTAACAGAACTAAAGGGAGAAACTGACAAAAACAAATTTATAGTAGGGAACCTGAATACCCCATTGACAGTGATGTACAGATCATCCAAATAGAAAATCAAATAAGGAAATATCAGCCTTAAATGATGCATTAGACCAAATGCACATAATCGATATTTACCAAGTGTTTCATCCCAGAACAGTAGGGAAGATATACATTCTTCTCTAGTGCACATGGAACATTCTCAACACACAAAAGTAGGCTCGCATACCTAAGAAGATTGAGATCATACCAAGGATATTTTCCAACCACAATGCTTTGAAATGGAAAAATCAACTACAAAAAAGAAGCGGAAAAGAACCACAAATATGTGGAGATTAAACAACATGGTGCTAAACAAAGACTGGGTCAAAGAAGAAATAGAAGATCGAAAGATAATAGGGGTAAATGAGAATGACCACGTGGCGTCAAGATTTGAGAGAGGCAGCAAAAGCGGTACTAAGAAGGAAGTTTACAGCATTACAGACTTACCTCAAGAATAAGAGAAATCTCAACTAAACAACCTAACATTTCACCCTGAGTAACTAGAAAAAGAACAAAGTCGGTAGAAGGAAGGAAATAATAAAAATCAGAGCAGAATTAAACAAAATAGAGAAAAAATACAATCGAAAAATGAATGCAACCAAGAGCTGGTTCTTTGAAAATAATAACATCAAGCTCTGGCCAGTGTGCTCAGTGGTTAGAGCGCTAGTTCACACAGCAGAGGGGTTGCAGGTTCAATCACCGATCAAGGGCACATACTTGGTTGCAGGGTACTGTAGACGTCCACACTTGAAACTTACCTGGTATATAGTGCTGTTAATCAGTCACCCCAATAAACTGAATAAAAATAGCAAAAACAGAAAAGAAGGGACAGACACAGATAAAGTTCACTATAAATTTTAATCCACGATATAAATGTAACCTAAAGACACACTGAACATCTTGTATTAGAAAATGACACATAATGATCAAGTTCGGGTTTGTAAGTCCTTCTGTGGCACAGACTTCCCTCGTGCCCAGCTCTGTAGCTGCTGAACCACACCGTCCATCACAGCACACTGTGCAGGGACGACAAGTGAAGTCTGTTCAAATGATGGTCACAGGTGTACTGTTTACCAATCCAAAGCACACAGTCCACTTATTCATGAATGAATTCCCTGATGTAGAATGAATTATATGTCTCCCTGCTTATCATGAAATAGTGGATTCTTCTTCCAGTCTAACCAGGGAACTAACAATTACTTAGTTCAGGAGGAAACTTCCATTTTACTTATCTCAACATAGTTACTTCTTAGGTCTGGCGTCACCTATGCAGAAAAAAAGCACTTTTTCTGGAGGCAAGAGCAAGTGATCAGCACTGACATGAAATTTGGCAAATCTGGTGGTTGTCAGCACTGCTTTAGGAATGCTGAGGCGTTCAGGTGAATGAAACTATAGTTATAAATAGAAGAGAGTTATTAATGTCCTCTTTTCAGAAGACTGACAAGTTCTTAAGGTTTCTTGATATTCTGTAGAATAGCAAGAACGTCTAAACCAGCCGTGGGCAAACTACGGCCCGCGGGCCGGATCCGGCCCGATTGAAATGAATAAAACTAAAAAAAAAAAAAAAAGACCGTACCCTTTTATGTAATGATGTTTACTTTGAATTTATATTAGTTCACACAAACACTCCATCCATGCTTTTGTTCCGGCCCTCCGGTCCAGTTTAAGAACCCATTGTGGCCCTCGAGTCAAAAAGTTTGCCCACCCCTGGTCTAAACTTTCTTCAAATGTTTTAAGGTTGAAAATTACAGTTACATTATTCAGATTTTAGCCTCATTAAATGACACTTCAAATGTAGTTAAGTAACTGAGAAAAGGCCGTCAAATTTGGGTTAGGGCTGATACATTTTTAAAGTACAATTTTCAGAACAAGCCTTAGACAACATCATGTAAAATTCATTTTTACATCTTTCTGGATAATGCCTGGCAGCCCACGCCTCACTTTCCAGGGGGCTCACAGAGAGAAATATGTGAGTAGTAAAAACAGAAGTTTTCCTGGGCAAAGATGGGGCTGCCTCTTCCCCTTTTCAAACTCATCAGGTTCTCATGTGCCCAAAACGTTAAAGACCACACACACCCACACACAGCCTCGTCCCAGAGGGACACAGCCTCCTGCGCTCTCACGCCTCTGAAGACGCAGGGGATGGAGAATGTGAACGTTCCCTTCTCGCCAGGAGACAGTCACTACCTCTGTATGTATGACTCGCAGGCTCACTTCATGAGCATGAGGATAAAATAAACGGCTAGGTTTTCATCTTCTATGACAGTGGTCGGCAAACTGCGGCCCCTGGAGTGTGGCTCTTCCACAAAATACCACGTGCGGGCACGCACGTACAGTGCGATTGAAACTTCGTGGCCACACTCAAGGGGCCAAAGAGCCGCGTGTGGCTCGCGAGCCGCAGTTTGCCGACCACTGTTCTATGACACAACCCGGTACCATTCGACCCAAAGAGGGCAGAATACTACCAAGAGAATTACACAGTGATTGGCAAACAGGCCTAAAATAATTAGGCCTTTTAATTTATAATTCCCTTTTAAAGTTGTCATTTGACAATAACTTCCATCTCAAACAGCAGGTAAAAAAAAATGAGGTGCCATGCTGTATGAAAATATTCCAAGATAAAATAAAGTATAAAACCTGAAAATAACTTCAGTGCTATAGACATTTAGAAAGTTATAATTATTAAAACTCTGACTGTAAAGGTTTTGAGAACAGGTTCATCTCAAAACAATAGTTTATATACTTTGGGAAAAATAGGCCTATTTCAAAGAACTCGAAGTATCATTTACAGATTCCATACCCTCTCTAAGGAATTTCCCCCCTGCAGTGCTGTTTTGTTTTAAAGTCTCTTGGATTCACTTGGCCAGCAATTGCTTCTTCATGCCGACACGAAGCTTTGTTTGTTCATCAATTTTCTGTATATCCCGTCTGGTTTGGCAAGCAGCTCGTCATGGTTCCCACATTCGATAATTTTTCCTCGGTCGAGAACAGCCACCCTATCAGCATTCTTGATGGTGGACAGACGATGGGCGATGATCAGCACCGTCCTTCCTTCCATGAGTCGGTCCAGAGCTTCTTGCACCAGATACTCATTCTCAGCATCCAACGCACTTGAGTGGGAAACCAGCGAGAAAGCAAAGAGTCAGTGGCAGGCAGACTGCGGCCCATGCATTCGCTTTATACACACAGCGGCCCTGCGCTAGCAGTGAATGTTCACTAGGATCTAGATCAGCGGTTCTCAACCTGTGGGTCTCGACCCTTTTGGGGGTCGAATGACCCTTTCACAGGGGTCGCCCAAGACCATCGGAAAACACATACATGATTACATATTGTTTTTGTGATTCATCACTATGCTTTAATTATGTTCAATTTGTAACAATGAAATTGGGGGTCACCACAACATGAGAAACTGTATGAAAGGGTCGCGGCATGAGGAAGGTTGAGAACCGCTGAATTCTAGATGGTAACTTCTTGGGTTTACTTTACATGTTTGATAGTATAACGGTGCTATTAACCGGGAAGCGGGGCCTCTACATTTCCGCAAAACTTGTCACATAAGTAGAAGCTGTTGGGAGTGATCGGGGACTCATCACACACGTGTCTCACCTGGAGCTACAACCCTCCCTCCAGCCTCAGCCTGGCCCTGCCTCCTGACTGTCACTCACTCAGACAGACTCGGTCATTTTAAAGTAGGGAAAGGGCCCTGGCCGGTTTGGCTCGGTGGATGGAGTGTCGGCCTGCAGACTCAGGGGTCCCAGGTTCGATTCCAGTCAAGGGCATGTACCTTGGCTGCAGGCACATCCCCAGTGGGGAGTGTGCGGGAGGCAGCTGATCGATGTTTCTCTCTCATTGATGTTTCTAACTCTCTATCCCTCTCCCTTCCTCTCTGAAAAAAATCAATAAAAATATATTAAAAAATAAATAAATAAAGTAGGGAAAGGGCCCTGGCAGTGGCAACACTGTAAAGTACAGGAAGGTGAGTCTTTGGAAAAGGAAGCCTTCGCTTTATATAATCACATCTAGCATTGAGATATCCTCACCTGGTGGCTTCATCCAGGAGGAGAATTTTGGGATTCTAAAGAAGGAAAAACATGAAAAAGAAAACATTGTTATTAGAAAAACACAAACTCCCAAGAATGAAAATAAATGAAGTGCCGTACATGATACAACATGATGAACACTGAAAACCTTCTGCTCAGTGAGTGAGTCAGACGCGAAACGCTACATGTCGTGTGACTCTACAGGGAGTGTCCAGAGTAGGCGCATCCCTAGCGACAGAGCAGGTCCGTGGTCCCTGGGGGCTGGGGTCCCTGGGGCCACAAGGCAGGGGGTGTGGGTGACTGCGACAGCGGACGGCATCTCTTTCCGGGGTGATGACAAGGTCCTAACATTGCTTCTGGGATGGATACACGACACTAAATACACGAAAACCCACTGAATTATCATTTCTCATGGGTGAGTTGTAGAGTGTGTGAATGATATCACAACAGAACTGCTGCAGAGAAAGAGAACCACAGCTCGTAGGTGACTGTGATGAGCACAGAAGGGGGGTTGGAGGCGACTTGAGACCGTATCACAGTGACCCAGGGGCTGGGTGCTGCTCTCAGGGCACTTTTTCCTGCTGCCAATCAACCGCAGTGCGAGGCGGCTCTGAAGTGAGTCCCACGGAGGCCAGGCCCTCCAGGCCCTGCCTGCTGTTCTGCTGGGAGCAGCACGTAAGACGAAAACGTAAGGGGAGCTGATGCACTAACACGCTCCATCCTAGCTTGGCCCGGGGGTTGATCACAAGAAAGGAAAACGTGTCCACCAAACCTCCGCCCCATCGTTCTCAGCAGCGCTATTCACAAGGGCCCCGAACCGGAAACAGCCCCGATGTCATCCGTGGTGAACGGATCACAGCCCGTGGGCCAGCCCCACGGAGGGTACCACTCAGCCACAGAGAGGAAGAGAGTTCTGACAGAGGCGACAACATGAGGAAAGGCAAAGACATAAGCTAGTGAGACAGGCTAACGACCATCTCTTGTCTGATTCCATCGAGCTGAGAAGACCAGAGAGGCCAGTCTAGACAGCGAGCAGATGAGCTGCGCCTGAGGCCGAGGCTGGGAACGGGGAAAGGCGACACATGGTACAAGGGTTTATCTGAGGGGGATAGAAATGCTCTAACATGAAAAAGAAATATTTGTTTTGTTTTGATTGTGTGATGGCTGAGTAGCTGTAAATTTACTGTAAGTCACTGGAAGTACATTGAAAATGGAAGTTCCTGGTGTGTAAGTTATGCTTCAATAAAGCAGTTTTTTGAATCACTTATCCATCGGAGGAGAGTCGTTAAATAAAAGAGGAAAGACCATCCCTTCCTAAAACATCCCATGTCTGACTTCCAGCTAAAATGCGTTCCCTTTCCTCTCAGAAGTCTTGGACAAGTATTTCAAGTCTGTATTACTCAGCTTAGCAGCTGATTACGGATTTTACCAGCAAGCACACTGGTCCTGTTCTAGATTCTGATACGATCACTGTTTCATTCGTTACACTGTCTGCTTCTCCCTCTGTCAATCCCAGCACAGGCCTGGCCTCCTCATAGCCCCAAAATAGTTGTTAAGTCTGGACAGCGTGCACTCAGCGAAGGCCTCACTCCTCTCTCACCAGAACTGTCAATCATGTATCTTCCCTCCCCTCCAAGGAAAAAGGGAAGAACAGGGAGAAGGAAAATAGGAAATTACAAGTTACAAGGTCTCTATGAAAAGCTAAACAACCGCCCCGCAGGCTCACCTTCAGCAGCGCCCGGGCGATGGCGATCCGCTGCTTCTGCCCACCTGGCAACGACAGGGGTGTTTTAATGCAAAGCCTGAACACCAATTCCTGGTAACGGGCTTTTCTAAGAAGCCATGTGGCAACTGGAAGGCAGCTTCTCCCAGGCAGCCCTCGCTAAGACAGATGGCAGAACGGAAACCTGTTTTAAAACATCCTCCTCCTCATTAACCTCAGGATTCACAGTAACAAATATTATGCTAGCTAACATTAACTGAGGTGTTCCAATGCACCAGGCCTTTTTTCTTTTCTTTTCTAATCCTCACCCCAGGATATTTTCCCATTGATTTTTCCCCAGTTTCTTCTCTGGGCCGGGGAAAGAGGAGCATAACATGAGGAAGGAAGGGCCAGGGGTGACGCTCTGAGGCAGATGCTCTCTGCTCCCGTCCTCTGCGTGTTCTGCTCAGGAACCTGGGGTTCCCTGGGCTCCTGGTTTCCCTGTGGCCCTTCCCCTGCAGGTGCAGACTCCGCTCTGCCACTTCCCAGCTTGGACAGCTTCTCTTGTGCCCCAGTGAAAAGGGAACAGTGATAGGATCTGCTTCATAGGGTTTTTTAAGATTAAATGAGATAATACGTGTAATGCGTTTAGAAAATGCCTGGCACAGCCCTAGCCAGTTTGGCTCAGTGGATAGAGCGTCGGCCTGCGGACTGAAGGGTCCCAGGTTCGATTCTGGTCAAGGGCACATGCCCAGGTTGCGGGCTCGATCCCAGTGTGGGGCGTGCAGGAGGCAGGGATCAGTGACTCTCTCTCCTCATTGATGTTTCTCTCTCTCTGTCCCTCCCTCTTCCTCTCTGACATCAATAGAAATACATTTAAAAACAGAACAACAGGCACCTGAGAGAAGAACCCCCTTTTCTCCGACCATAGTGCTGAACCCCTGCGGGAAGCTGCGGATGAAAGCAGTTGCGTTGGCGACTTCCGCCACCTTCTCCACCTGCGCGGCAGTCACCGCAGAAGGGTCCTCTGCCCCGTAAGCAATGTTCTCAGCAATTGAGCAAGAGAACAAAATTGGTTCCTGCAAATTGGAGATAAAACATGTTGACCTCAAAGTTCAAAACAGACTTCACACGCCTGGCGAACACCATGGGGCTCACTCAGCGCAGCTCTTACATCTGAGAGACCATTAAACTGCCCCCAAAGAGCACATGCTGCTTTCCTGGCTCCACTTCCTCATTCCTCATGCATCGCCCAGCAGGACTGATCTCATCATCTGTAGCTCCCACCCACCACAGGGAGGGAGATCCCATGGCAGATGCCTGCACGGCGCTCGGCACACAGTAGGCACTTCATAAATGCAAGCTCCCCCTTCTTGGGAGTCGTGAGGCCCTGGGAGACCACAAGCCCATCTGCATTTTCCGGCGGCCTGCCTTCCACCGAGGACATTGCTTTTTGAAATATACACAAACCAGCTCTAGCTGGTTCAGCTCAGTGGATAAAGCATCGTCCTGCGGACTGAAGGGTTCCGGGTTTGATTCCAGTCAAGGGCACGTGCCCAGGTTGCAGGCTCAGTTCCCAGTGTGGGGCGTGCAGGAGGCAGCTGATCAATGATTCCCTCTCATCATGGATGTTTCTATCTCTCTCTCCCTCTCCCTTCCTCTCTGAAATCAATGAAAATATATTTTAAGAATAAATAAAAAATAAATTTAAAAAGTCAGTGCTTCAGCGGGTTAAAGTGCGTGAGGCCCTGAGAAACGGCACTGTTTACAAACCTACGCAATCTGCCACGTGAGACCAGTTCAGTGCATCTGAAAAACCGCCATCCTTCTCACGGAGACTCAAGACCAAGCAAAAAGCGAGCAACAAATGCAGCTTTAAAAGAAAAACACAATAAAAATACCCCCTTCCTCCTACCTGACTCACTGTCCCGATCTTGGATCTCAGCCAGACGGGGTTCAGCTGGCGGATGTCACGACCGTCCAGACTGATGGTCCCTGTGGAGGGAGGAAAGCCACGGGCGTAAACACCAGGTCGGGCAGGGAGGCTCCAGGCGCCGTTTTTGAAAGGTTGAAAGTCTCACAAAAGGAGAGACCGACAGACGCCACCCCGGGACGATCTTACATTAAACCGGACGCCGTTGGGCCTTTTTAAAGTCTCCTGAGCATTCTGAAGTCGAAATAAATTCTCCCCCCAGCTCTTAGCACAATGGTGCCCTCGTGCAGGGCACAGGCGTGAGATGGGCGAGAACAGCCCCGCCCTCCCTCCGAGGTGAGGACCCACCCGCTCACCTGAAAGGGGGTCGTACAGCCTCAGCAGGAGGGAAACCACCGTGGATTTGCCGGACCCACTGGGGCCCACCAGCGCCGTGACGGACCCCGAGGGGATGGAGAGGCTGAAGTCCTGGAAGATGGGCACCTCGGGGCGAGCCGGGTAGGTGAAGTGCACGTTCTTGAACTCCAGCGCACCCTGGAAGCTCTTCTCGTTCAAGGTCAGCCCCTCTGAAACGGAAGACGGAGCGTCATCACTCAGTGCGGAGGGCAGTCCCAGGTGAACGCAGCTCCCACCTGTCTGACTAACATGCCGCCCCCAGCAGCCCTGGGGGTGCTACCCGGGCAAGTCAGGAAGAGGCCTCTGTCTACCCTTAGCTGCTCCCCACGCCCCCCAGCCAAGGCGATGCACAGGCCCTGTGCACCGAGAGGCCCTGCAGGTCACTGTGCTCACAGCCAACCACCTGCCCGAGCGACCAGGGCCTGGAGGGGGCTCCCGCCGCCCTGAGCCAGCCTCTGTCGCTCCCTTGCTCCCGTGTTCTGAGAGAATGACGACACACCCCAGCCACGGAGCAGAGGGGGCAGGGTCCATGCTGCCTGGTGCCCCCTGGGCTACTTCCCCCGCCCCAGTCCTGGAGGGCACTGGGCAATACTGGGCGTTCGCCAGCAAGGCCCCAGGAGGGCTTGGGCATGGTCACAGCTCACGGCCACTCCTCCTGAGCCCTGAGGACTGGCCTCCAGGGAAGAAGCTGGCCAAGACCATCAGCACCAGCATTCCTCACGCCATCCCCTAAAACCAATACACGCGGAGGCTTTTACATGTATGATGCCTCTTCCTTTCCTCCTGCCCCCCATACACGCATCACAACCACCAAGGAGAACAGATCGGGGGACGAGCAGGGCCCTGGCCCCTGGCAACAGGGCCCCTGCGGGGAGGTGGGCGGTGGGCGGCACAGCCTGTGGTCAGCCCCGTGCTTCCAGGGACATCCCAGGGCCCCCCGCCCCGCTGCTGACCTCCCCCCTCGTGCCCCTCCTGCAGGCAGGGCAGGGAGCACACCTGTGACCCCCATGAGAAAGGGCAAAGGCCCTGCAGACCCACCGTCGAAAGGCAGCCCCGGCTTCCTCTCCAGCAGCTCCCAGAGGCGGCCCCCGGCGCCCAGTCCTTTCATCAGCTCCGAGTAGAACGAGCTCAGACCTGAGGGGAGACGCTACATCCGTCACTGGTGCCGGCCACAGCCGTCGGCTGCTCCCCTCCCGCTGGGCGAAGTGACAGGTGCTTTTAACGTAAAACCTGCTGCTTTCAAAGGACCCGAGGCAGCTGCCTGGGAACCCGTGGGCAGAATCCCCTCCGTCTCATACCCTCGTTCTCCTTCAGCATCTCCTCCTCTGATTTCCCTGATTTCTAATGAGGATTTAGTGGTTGGTCAGGGAATTTACAAATACATACGGCCGCACTAATCAACCACTGAATGCAAAGCACAGTGCTACAGAGAAAAATCTGCCGAGCCAGAAACATAGCAATATAAATAAAATATAATGCTTAGCCTATACTTGAAGGGAAATAAGGTTCCCCAATATTCATACCTATAAAAACCAAACCTCCCTTTTAGGCATTCAAAATTCAACTTTTACTGGGCTACAGACCGAACAGGAATCTGGCAATGTTAAATACCCCAACGATCTCTTCTTAAAGTGACCTCTGTCCCACCCAGTAGGTTGTTTTTCCTTTTATTGGTGGTTTCCCTCGCTGTGCAGAACGTTTTTAATTTGAGGCAGTCCCATTTGTTTCTTTTTTCTTTTGTTTCCTTTGCTCAGGGAGACATATCCAAAAAAATACTGCTAAGACTGATGTCAAAGGGAGTTTTCTGGTTTTAGGTCTTCTGTGTACCAGTATTTAAGTCTTTCATATATTTTGAGCTTATTTTTGTATATCATGTAAGAGAGTGGTCTAGTTTCCTATCTTTTCCTGCATATATCTATCCAGTTTTCCCAACACCATTTACTGATGAGACTCATTTCCCTCTTGTATAATCCTGTCTCTCTTACTGTAGATTAATTGACCATCTGACTGTGGGTTTATTTCTGGGCTTTCTGACTTGAATAAACATTTCTCCAGAGAAGACGCACAGATGGCCAACAGACATGAAAAGATGCTCAGTATCACGTGTTATCAGGGAAATGCAAGTCAAAACCACAGTGATATCCCGTCACACCTGTCAGATTGGCTACTGTCAAAAGTCAACCAATAGTAAGTCCTGGATAGGATGTGAAGAGATGGGGACTTGTGTGCGCTGGTGGTGGGGTTGTGAAGGGGGGCAGCCACTATGGAAAGCAGTATGGGGGTCCTCAGAAGATGAAACATGGTCGAGTGGGAATAAGATTCTAGGACAGAGCTTTTTCAGGTGCAGTTACTTGCTGAGAGATGGAACAATAGGAGAGTGAAGTTTTACTTTCAGAAACTAGAACCGGATTTTCCACGTGTAACTCCCCACGCCCGGTTAGATCATATACCTCCGATGCTCAATCCAACCCAGAAAGCGTACATGAGGAAGGAAGAGAGCTCGCCCACGGTCATGTGGGCGCTGCCCATCAGCAGCCCGCCTTTGTACAGCACGGAGAGCACGATCAGGTTCCCAGAGAGCCCGGTCTGTCGAGTGAAAGAAACGCAGAAGTCAGGGGGGAGGCAGAGACCCACACAGCGGACAGCAAGACCACGGCCTGTAACCCCTTCCTCATTTAACTATCACAGCAAGGCTTCTCCAAACTATTATGTTTTCCTCTGAATTTCTTTAAAAACACTGCGATATCCAAAGAAATAATCTCATCAACACGGAAACCTAGAAGCTGAGTCACCCCTCAGGTTCCTATTCTACTCGATCTGCTCCGTTTGCAAAAGAAAAAAATATTAAGGATTCCTCCCCTAACTGGAGGCAGTGAGCACATAGCTGACATGTGTGTTTACATAGCCTAACGTGACACCTGGGCACGGACGGGCCAGGAGACTGGAGTCCGGGATCTCTGATCCACCTTGACCGGTCGGATGTGGGGTCTCGGGTGGGCGTGCCTCCTCGGGGCCTGTTCCTTACCTGCTGAATCCGGCCACTGTGCGTCACCTGTGCAGTTCTGTCCAGATTTGACATGTTACAAATCTGCCTTCTTGGTGAGCTTCTAGGTCAGTGTCCTATCTAGTTCATTATGATCAGTCTGGGGCACTTCCTTCTCGAAGTGCACTGAGGTTATGCTTTTGGAAACAGCAGAAGACGCGGGGAACCTGTTCAAACAGACTGCTGGCCCCACCGCAGCGTTTCCGGTTCAACAGGTCTGGAAGGGGCGGACAGTCTGCCTGTCTCAGCAGCACCCACGTGACGCTGAGAACCAGTGCCTGATCCCACAGTGTCTGGTCTCCCTGCCCACTGCCTTTTCCTTCCTTACATTTATTGGTTTCCTCCTCTCTCACAAAAACACTCTAAGGAAGACAATTCCTAGTCCTGAGGTAGAATAGACTCACTTTCTATCTATGGCCAGAGTCACAGAATAGCACTCTCTCCCAATGACAACATCCGCAACGATGCACTTACTGCTCCGAAGAAGCCCGCCCGAGCGATCGCCTCTTTCCTTGCTAACTGCATCACGAAGTCCACTTTGCTGGTGTATTTCTCGATTTCAGTCATCTCTTTCCCGAAAGCTCGAACGGTTCTGATGTTTCCGATGCGTTCCTCGGCTAGCTGGGAGAACAAAGACATTTCGGGGGGCGGGGGGAGGGGGGAAAGGTCACATGTCAAGAGTTCTGGAGGCACAACTGAAAACCAGCTCTCATTTTTAAGACACGAGCAATGGAAGTTGCAGGGATACGTGACTTAGTCAAAAACAGGCTGCAAAGGAGAGTCCCGAACAATCTTATTTTTGGAAACATCGATCTGTGCAGATGCACAGCTTATACAGAGGTACATGGAAAGATAAACTGGAGGGTATACAGCTAGATACAGAAATATGTCTTCACGCAGAGAAAAAGACTTATAAAAAGACAGGCTCCAAGATATTAATAATGTTCATTGAGAGGCAGGCTGATGCCTATTATTTTTTCCCTTTATATTTTCAAATAGAAACATGGATGGTTTTTGTAATATAAAAATGTAAGAACTACTTTTAATTTTTTAAGAAGACAATACTGGACAGCATTGCAAAGCTACCTTTATTAATGAACGGAGAACAGAGTGGCACCCAGAAAGTGTTTGGAAAATATGGTTAGCTTTTTTGTCCTACAAGAAATAGTGATGGGAAGAAGGAAGAAGTCCAGGTCATGTTCAGTTAAGTTGGATCTATTCTGACACGTGGGTAGTGATCTAGTCTAGAAGGCAGAGTATTTGAGTTCTAACGTTAAGGAAAAGTAAGCAGTTTTTGCCAAGTCTGAGCACACTTCCTAGGGTCCGCCCGCGGGTGGCTCTGAGCTCACTCAGGGGGGACCGTGCCAAGGAAGGCCTGTACCTGCGTGGCTTGTGCCAGGGAGTCCTGAGTGAGCTTGGTTAGTTTCCGGAGGTACCGTCCATAAATCACGGCAAGGATGGATATTGGAGGCACCACACTCAAAACGAAAGTGGCCAGATGCGGCGAGACAAAAAACTGTCAGAAACAAAGCCAGAAGGTATTTGTTACACGGAGTAGCAGCAAATTCTCACGACCTATTGTAGGGGTGTGTGTGTGTGTGTGTGTGTTTCAATGAAGAGACAGGCTGTATTGGTGGAACTTTTCATAAAACCCATGAATACTGAGCATGCCACACAGGAGTCACGTGACCAAGAGCTGCTGCAGACAGGGCGGGAGCCTTTGACCCCCGCCGCTCTGGACCACGGGGTTCATCGACAGAGAAGGGGAGCAGGCGGGAGTGAGGGAGAGACCTGCTCTGCTCACGCTGTGGGACTACAGCAGGAATTCTGGGCCCAGGTCTGGACCGCCTCGAGGCCACTGAACAACCTGAGCCACGGGTCCCACTGAAACGACCAAGGTGGCAAAGAGACCGAACACCCCCGCGCCCTGTGACGGGCAGACGGAAGGGACTTGGCGGGAGACATAACCGACAAGGGCAGGAGAGTTACAGCGCTTCCCTGGCTCAGTGGACGGAAGCACGTGGATCTGAACTCAGCATGAGGAGCGACTCCTGACAGCTGGACCTGCTCAAAACAGCCGACTTCCAGAAGTGGCCTGGTGGGGTTTCCTGTCAACCCTGCAATTTGGTGACCGTATCTTAAACGGTACTGGCACCCCTTCAACAAATGATTAAGATCTGGCAAATCTCATTTGCTCAGAAAATAGCATAATCAG
This sequence comes from Myotis lucifugus, assembly GCF_000147115.1. Classification (NCBI taxonomy): domain Eukaryota; kingdom Metazoa; phylum Chordata; class Mammalia; order Chiroptera; family Vespertilionidae; genus Myotis; species Myotis lucifugus. The sequence goes on from NW_005871649.1 coordinate 476,157, forward strand.
AACAAGGCTCTTCTAAAATGCTGAGAAAAAGCAGCAGACTGCAGTGTAAAGTAATGGACAGAACCAATCATTCGTTCATTCATTCATTCACTCATTCACTTAGGACAGTGGTCGGCAAACTCATTAGTCACCAGAGCCAAATATCCACAGTACTTCTTCAAAATAGACTCGCCCAGGCCGGAAACCGACTTCTGGGCATGGGCCACGAAGTGTCAATCGCACTGTACGTGCGCCCGCACGTGGTATTTCGTGGAAGAGCCACACTCCAGGGGCCAAAGAGCCGCATGTGGCTCGTGAGCTGCAGTTTGCCGACCATGGACTCAGGACAACACAAAGGCGTGGGAGTGGCGAGAGGCGCCTGGAAGGAGGGGGACTGATCTTCCCTCCCAGGCGAGGAGGAGAGGAAGGGGTCCCTTGGGCAGGGGTGGCCCTGCCTGTGGTGGCGGGTGTGACTTCCTGTCTTCCCTCGGACCCACTGCTCAGCGCCAGAAGCTTCCTTCCCCCTGCTGCCTTCGAGCATCCTCAGAAAGCCCAGGCCACACGCCACCTTTTCTAAAGCAGCGGTCCTGCCTCCAGAGAGGACTGCGCCCTGGGACATGCAGTGCAAGAGGCCATGCGGGAAGCAGGTGGCGCTCTGGCCAGTGGCTACAGAGCGAAGAGAGCAGCTCACCCCGAGCTCCTCCCGGACACGAGAGGCCTGGCGCAGGCCCAGCCCTGACCAGAAGGTGCCGACGCAGGCGGGGCCGACGTACCATCATGCCGATCCCGACCGAGGCCTGGGCCCCGGCCCGGAGCCCGTCCGAGAGGTTTTCGGTCACCGAGCGGCCCAGGAGCGCCGTGTCCGACGAGAGGCGGTTGATCAGCTCGCCCGTGCGGGTCTTGTCAAAGAAAGCCACCTCCTGCCTCAGGACGGAGGAGAACAAGGAAGCTCGCAGCCGGTTCACGATGCGCTGCCCTGCAGAAGCCAACGGGGCGGGTCAGCGAGGGGCCCGAGGTCAGCACCTCTCCGCCTGCGGCCTCGGAGGCTCGGCTGCTGCCCTGTTGGTCCCTGGGGACACTCACCGGGGCCCTGGCAGCTGGGCAGGAAGCTGCCAGAAATGAGCATTATTCTCCCTTCGCCCCTGCAGCCGGGAGGCGGAGGAGAGGCTACAGGGATCGTGCAAACATAACCTGACTGAGATGCTCACGACTTATTTACAAAGACGTTTTACTACAGTGACTGCTCGAGAGCTAATGGTGCCCTTCCTCGGCAACCTTTTCTGAATTGAACTTCCAAATGGCAACAACTGGTTAATTATCTACCGAGTATTTATTTTATTCACTCAATGGCCAGCAACCGACGTGGAGCCGGGCGTCCGGGGCGCTGTCGTGACTGTGGCGGGCACGTGCCCATGAGCCACCTGGCCTGACACAGACACACTGTCCAGGCATCACCCGGCTCCCCCAGGAGGGAGGCCCCACTCCAGCCTCCCGCGGGACAGCCGTGCTCTCAAACCTCCCGGAAAACAGACGGCTGCTCCCTCCCAGCTCAGTCCAAGTCACGTAAAAGGAGGGCTGAGGAGAGGCACTGAGCTACCACAATCCACAGCTCCAGTGTCGGGCAGTGTCCCTACTGAATGTGTGTTTTTTAAAAAAATATATTTGTATCGCCCTGACTGGTTTGGCTCAGTGGATAGAGCGTCGGCCTGCGGACTGAAAGGTCCCGGGTTCGATTCCGGTCAAGGGCATGGACTTTGGTTGCGGGCACATCCCCAGTAGGAGGTGTGCAGGAGGCAGCTGATTGATGTTCCTCTCTCATCGGTGTTTCTAACTTTCTATCCCTCTCCCTTCCTCTCTGTAAAAAATCAATAAAATATATTTTTAAAAAAATATTTGTATTGATTTCAGAGAGGAAGGGAGAGGGAGAGGGAGAACAAAACATCAACGATGAGAGAGAATCACTGATCGGCTGCCTCCTGCAGGCCCCCCACTGGGGATGGAGCCCACAACCCGGGCATGTGCCCTGACCAGGAATCGAACTGGGACCTCCTGGTTTGCCGGAAGCCGGTCCATCCTTGCTGCTTGACAAAGTCGCTGCAGGGAAGAAACATCTGCACAGCATATGTTTCAAGGGACCTGGCGTCTATGGCATACTGTTCTTAATATGTTTGCTCACCTTCTTGGCGCTATGTGTTCTAACCAAGGTCACCTCTCCGAGAAAGGTTGTTTCCCCAGGTAGGGATTTTTCCCTGAAGTTAGGGAGGGAAAAAAACTCCTTAACTAAATGCGAGGGGGGTAATCACTTTAACTATGAACAATCACCCTTAAGCTACACAATCTTTACTCCCTGGAATGGAGATAAGAAACGCCCTAACCTTTGGAATAGAAATTGACAGGATTAAAATCAACTGGTATAAATACAGCTGTAACAAGACAGAACCTGGCTGGAGAACCTAGCGAGAGAACATGGCAAGAGAACCTACACAGAACTTGGCTGGAGATCCTGGACAGAACCTGGCTGGAGACCCTGGCTAGAGAACCTGGCTAGGCTGCTGATCAACTGAAAGCTATC
>NW_005871649.1:478807-483712 GCF_000147115.1 Myotis lucifugus
GAGAAGGAAAAAGTTTGGGGGCGCGGCAGCACCCGACACCCCCCGGGGGCTCCCCCCCCCCGTGCCCCCGGGGGGGAGGGGCGGTTGCCCTGAAGGTTTGCATGAGGGTAGACCAGGGACGGGCGTTGGCCCGCAACTCCGGCACAGGAACACGCCCCTTAAGCGCCAAGGCAGGAGGCGGGTTCAGGCTTGCTGCTGTAGGTTCCCGTGGGGTTGGTGTTAAATGACGTCGATGATCCCTCCCCAGGAAGAAGGGCGCCGACATGGTGATGACACTGGACACGGCCAGGAACCCGACGGCGGCTGGAAGACAGGGCCATTTCTCAGCTCGCGGGCGCCTTCCGCTCCGACCCGACTACATGAAGAACCGATGGGTCCCAGGGCAGAACAAGCAGGGCGACCGCAGGGAGGGACTGACCATTCCCTGCATCCGGTAAAAACTGTCCGCCCCCCCCTCCCGCCCCCTCCTTCCTGTCTCTTGATCTGGGCGTTCGTCTCAGATGGTATTTTCTCCTACATTCACACTACTCATCGCTCCTCCTTGGGATCTAACCGTACCTTAGTTTCTAGACCAAATTGTGCAGGTAAAGCCCTGGATGAGGTCTAGAATGTCACAACACTCGCCATCCGCGTGGGAAGGCAGTAACAGGCTTTCATCACACATGGGGCATGTCCTTTCTCAATATCACTGCTTTTGGTGACAAAGCATGCGGCCGGGCGGGGAAGGAAGTGAAGACACAGGGGCTGGGAGACGAGCAGGAAGCAGGGAGTGTAGGAAACTGGTCAGGTTCAGAGAGGAATCCGCAGAACAAAGACTGAGCCCTCCCTGGCAGGCCCGGTGCAAGGCCCGAACGTGAGCGTGTGCCAGGGAGCGGGGCGCCTGCGCCATAGTGACAGCAGGGAGGCCTGTCTTGGACCCCAGCGCTCACTGGCCTGCAGGCGTGTCCGGGGGGCCCGCCCGTGTCATTTAAAATGTTCCCCTCACATTGAAAAGAGTATGTTTGCCATGCTCCCTTTATGGCAGGGCCAATGGGGGGAAAGGGGGCATATGGGATACTTTCAACAATAAAGATTTTTTTAAAAAAGAGTAAAAGGAACAGGTAAAATTAATTTTAGCAATACATTTTATTTGGCCCAAATTATCCAAAAATAGGCATCAATATGGAATCAAGATAAAAAGTAACGAGATTTTACTTTTCTTCATACTAAGTCCTTTCCAAATCTGGTGTGTATTCTACCCTTAAAGCTGTGCACCGAATGTTCATGTTCTCTTTGAAATATGGCATTTCCCCGGCGGACAGACACGCCTGGCTTCCTGGAGTGGTCCCCGCGCCAGGGCGCAGCCTCAGTGTCCAGGCCAGCACCTCTGCCCGGCCTGGGCCCCAGGGAACGGCCGCTCTGAGCACTGCCCGCCCTCTCCTCGCTCACGGCACCCACAGGCCTAGCCTCTGTTTATTTTGGTCACTTCTTGGTCTGTCTTCATAAAAATCTAACTACAGATTCAGCCAGAGCTCCTGGCGGCATCGGGTTCCAGGAATGGTCCTAATCTAAAGCCACACACACAAGACCTTATCGAGAATTTAAGTGAGGTGCCCTCCCAGGCCTACCGCCCCCCCCCTCCCCCCCGCACCAGAGGCCCCAAATGCACATGTGGGGGGTGGAGGGTGGGGGATGTACCTTCCACAGTGAGACTAGGAGCCGGCCTGGGAAGTGTGGGAAGAGCTGCTCTGCACACAGTGACCCATCACACCAAGGGCCTCCCGGCTGGCAGCCCCGTTATAATCTCCCAGGAGCCCAAGGGGCCCACGGCTCATCAAAGGCCCAACTCTATGCCCCTGTTCACTGCCCGGCTCACTGGGACGGCAAGAGGCCTCCCAGACTCCCCTATCGTCCAGGTGCAGCTGAGGGCTCTGACCGATGACTCCTATCCCGTCAGCCCACGCAGGCTCCTGGTGAGCCCTGCAGCTAAGGCCAAGGTGATAAGATGAAGGGTTATCAGTGGGAAAAGCCGAGAGCCACTGTGCGGGCCACAGCTGGAGAGAGATAGCTGCACATCCCGACACCCAGGGCGACGCGGGGCGGGGGCCAGGGGGCTGGGCACGGACGTCAAGTGAACACGTCTCCATGCACATCTGCAACATGTCAGACAGCAGGTCCTGTTTTTAAGGTCCTGGTACAAATGACTTAAGATCGAAGTGTTCTGCTCAGGCAGTTCAGGGGGCATTTTCCGAAATTGCTGCAAAAGGTTGAAAATACTGTTATTCGAGTGGGTAGCTGAATTTTTGAAAAAGGTGCTGTTCTTTTTATATTCGTTTTCCTAAAAATTAACACATTAACAGTGGAATTCCTTCTCTTCAACTCGGCTTTCTTTGTTCTCTTGATTAACACACACACACACACACACACACACACACACACACAACTGCTCTTTATCTCCAGCACTTGACAGCCATGTGGCAACCTCTGGGACTGCCCTTATGAAGATAAGTTACAAACTGATGATGACCCCTCACTTCCTCTGAACCCCACGAATTCGGACGCCCAGACTGGCTTCAATATATCCTATCAAATGAGTTCTGAGGAAGTCAGATGTCCTCATAAGGGTTTTTTGTCAGATTCCCTCATCAGATGCCATATGTATTCATTATCTGTTAAAAATTTATTTTTTAAAATTAGTGTGCAGCCCAATTTATTTCCTCAAATTCTATGTTTACAGTCATTCCATGTGGCGTATCCACATAGCTCCCTTCTTTAAATAAAAGGAGGTACAGCTCCTGCCGTGGTTAGGGCTGTCTTAACATACCAGCAGGACATGTGGGAACACGGTAAGAGGGTACAGGGACGATGGGCATGAGAGGGGCAGGGCTGGGCTACCCGGTGGGCTGAGCACGTGTGGGCACCAGAAAACCTTCCTGACACTGAATACCTCAGAAACAAAATAACACTGGGTTCCCGTACACTTGCTCCAAGTTCATGGAGAAAGGGGGCCACTCCCTGTAGGGCTCGGGGTCTCTACATTTCAGCCTCAACCTGGGCCTGGGCCCACCGCCACTTACACCTTCATCGAAGGTGTTCTGCGACCCTGCTCTGGGCCCCACGCTGCGAACTGGAGGGGGACAGAGGAGAGGGACGGCCGCTCGCCTAAGCAGCTCAGTCCACGAGAGCTCCTCGTTTCAAAATTTTCCCTTTTTAAAATATTTTTATTGATTTCAGAGAGGAAGGGAGAGGGAGAGAGAGAAACGTCAGTGATGAGAGAGAATCATGGATCGGCTGCCTCCTGCACGCCTCACACTGGGAATCGAGCCCACAACCCGGGCATGTGCCCTGACCGGGAATCGAACCGTGACCTCCTGTTCCTAGGTCAACGCTCAACCACTGAGCCACACCGGCCGGGCACAAGGGATCTTTATTTCCATCAAAATCTACATACGACCAAGTGATGAACTAGGTCCTCTTTGCACCTGGGTGATGCCAAAGAATGCCCCTAAGATTTGGACAGCTCCCACAGGGACTGCCCAGCACCAACCCCCCGCCCAAGTCACCAGCCACTGTTTGGAGGACCCTTGCTAAGGCAATGGTTTTGCAGCAGAGAATGTGGGGTGCTCACTGGTTTCAAGTGTTTCCCTAAGGGCCTCACAGCCTGTTTCCAAGACCTCATCACAGATGCACCTGTATCGCTAGTCATGTGATCATGTGATTATTTCACTCATGGGAAGCCCAAGCAGGAACAGAAACCACATTTCTTTCTGCTCACCAAGGGGACCCACGACGAAAGAAACGAAGATTTTGCCCAACCAGCGTGGCTCAGTGGTTGAGCATCGGCCTGCGAATCGGAAGGTCATGGTCCAATTCCCCGTGTCTGGTTCGCGGCTGGAATCCCAGTGTGGGGCGTGCAGGAGGCAGCCGGTCAATGATTCTCTCATCATTAATGTTGCTATCTCTCTCTCCCTCTCCCTTCCTCTCTGAAATCAATTTAAAAAAAAAAGGAAAAAAAAGAAAGGAAGATTTAGAGAAACCTAAAAAACGAGCATTTAAAGCTTTCTCTAATGCCTAAAAACGAGGAGCTACAGAAAATCGTCTTATCTGGATTTTGTTTTCTAAAAATGTTCATTCTCTTTATAAAAAATTACTTTTGATTAAGTTGAGTTGTGATCTATTGTTTCTCAAAATTTCTCAAGTATATTGATTTATCTTTGATTTTGTTGCTAATCCTCACCTGAGGACATTGTCCCATTAATTTTGAGAGAGAGAGAGAGACAGACAGACAGACAGACAGACATCAGTTGGCTGCCTTTGCACAAGCCACAACCAGAGCTGGGGATCGAGCCTGCAACCCAGGTACCACCATTGACCAGAATCGAACCCGGGACCCTTCCGTCCCCAGGCCCACGCTCCTTCCGCTGAGCCACACCAGCCAGGGCAAAACTAGACTTTATACATCAGTAACCCGGGCCAGGGCCGACTGCTCTGAAAATAGCAAAGCAACTTCCTACCCATCACCCCAGGGGCAAAGGCAGGGGGACAGATGGGGGAAAAGGTTTAGATTGTTCCGCTTCACGTGGCAAAACTGACTGCTTCGTAACCCTGCCTAAATAGAGCAAATCATGTTTTAAAAAATCAGTGTAAGTGCATAATACAGACAGACATGTTTTTGGCTCGAGTTCTAATTTCTAAAAATAAGAGATGGGGGGGTGGGGAGAGAATAAAAACCCGGCTGATCCTGCGAATGCTGGCAGCGCCACGGAGCAGCCGACCCAATTTTCTAGGGAGACACCACCCCGCGCGCCTCGGAGAAGGTGGGTCCGCGAACCAGACAGACGTATAGCGAATCCTCAGCAGGTAGCTCAGCTACCCGACTACTACCGGTGGGCGGAGGGCCCCGTCCAAGAGTTTATGGTTCATAAC
>NW_005871649.1:484732-487740 GCF_000147115.1 Myotis lucifugus
CGAGGCGGGGCGGAAGTCGCAGGGACCATTCCCAGGACCCCCAGGTGCGAGGAGGCGGCTGCAGGACCGCGAGCGGGGCTGAGCCTTCGGCGGGTGCGGGTCCTCGGGGGACCCAGCGGGGACGGGTCCTGCCACCCCGCGTCCCCGGGCGGAGCACGGGCGGAGGCGCAGGAGCACTGCTGGAGGGAACCTCGCTGCGGGGCGGCTCCGTTCCGAAAGGCGGTGTGGATGGAGGAGGCGGTTGGCGGAGAGTGGCATTTGGATGAACTTGGCGAAGGCGCAGAGATCAGTTTCTAACGTGCAAACGCACACGTGGTCCAGGCCCTCTGGCCGCTCAGAATGGAGACCAAGCCGGGCGCCATGCGTTTTAACACACGCGCCAGGAAAGCTGGAGGAGAGGGTCTTGGAAAGCCCCGAGGACACACGGAGACCTCGTGGTGGGGGCATCTGTAAGCTGAGGGATGGCCGCGGGGCCAGCCGGTTCTTATTTCAGGGTCGTGGTTGACGCCGATGGGTAGCGGTCCTAGTAGTGCAATTACTATTCCCACTTGAAAATAAGGATAACGTCTCACTACCCTTTTAGAAATTAGGATAAAATGGCCCGGCCGGTGTTGCTCAGTGGGTGGAGCGTCAACCTGTGAACCTGGAGGTCACGGTTCCATTCCCTGTCGGGGCACATGCCCGGGTTGGGGGTCGATCCCCAGTGTGAGGCGTGCAGGAAGCAGCCGATCAATGATTCTCGCTCACCATGGATGTTTCTCTCTCTGCCTCTCCTTACCTCTCTGAAGTCAATAAAAACATTAAAAAATATTGCTTGGCCACTGAAAAGGGCAAGAAATGCTCTAAGGTGTGTTTGGGGAAGGAAGAAGCAAAGCACTGAGATATGAATAGATTAATAGTAAAAAAAAAATACGACAGCAAAGCAAGGGAAGGTTGGGTGTTCATTCTGAGATGACAAGCAGATCCTCAAATCCTGCCCCCGGGGAAGGACATAAAAGGCCCTTGGTGGAGGTGTGGTTGCCCCCGAGCAGCAAAATCTGGCCCCAGTGAACTCATCGGTTTAGTGGCCAGCAGGTGTCAAGTTCAAAAGGGACTTCTTTTGATGGGAACTCGAGAGCAGCTGGGATTACCTCCAGGACAGTTCCACCTGTGGGTTCTTGTCCCCTGCAAGGGCGACAAGGGAGCTCGCGAGGACAGCAGCCCCGGGAGCAAACAAAAGCCTCTCCCCAGCCTGCGGCCCGGCCATAGAGTGAACGGACACATTTCCCAAACATGCGACTGGAAGCCAGGTTGAAGTACAGACTAAGTTTTTAATCCATATACTTAAATACCAGTCTGGGCGACAGCAAAATGAGAAGCCTATGGTACTCAAAAAAATACCCTTTTTTTTTTTTTTAATACAACCAAGACATTTTTTAATACACGCATGAAACCAATGAAAAGCTAGTCATCGTCTCCTGGGAAGCTAGACCTTGAATTGAAAGACTTTTCACGGTTTCCCGTTTTCTCTGTTCAGGACTTTCCTTTATCGTAATTCTTTCTTTCTTCCGGCCAGTCTACGGCTAAAATTAAAATTTACAATCAGATTTGCTGAGCCTGTCAGTGTAAGATTATTTCAGCTGTACCCCGCCCACACCATATACACATCACAGATTCATCATTGTGGTTCAAAATAACTGAATAGTCTAAAGTTTCTTTATTCCAAAAAAATAAATTATATAGCTTTTTTTTTTTAGGCTTTAGGTTATTTTCAATACAAAATGGTAGCATCACCCGTCCTGTCCACACCATAGGACTGCTCTGAAGAGGAAATAAGACAGCAGGGAGCCACCTGAAGGGGGCGCCCACGTCCTCTGTACACCCTGTGGACACGCAGACACACACACACCCACCCACCTCATAACAGTTCCAAGATTTGGGGGAAAGTTGTGAGGGGCGTTCTAGAAAGTTTGATGACCCCACATGAAAATGAGCGCACAAAAGGAAAAAAAAAAACAGGCCAAACATGCAAATCATTAAGAGCTTCCATTGAAATCACAAAAGTATATATACATGATCGGCAAGGTGAAGACTGACCAACCTATACATTTCTGCGTTTAATCAAAGAAGTTCTGCATTAAAAAACAAACAAACAAACGAACACAAAAGCTTCCAGATCAGTGATAGTTCCACTTCTGAGAATGATTCGGTCCAGTCGGAGAATTTCATTATTTCTAGCAATACGCCGTACAATCCAGCGGAGGGGTTCACTCCGTAGAGACGAGCACACGCCTGCATATTCCAGGCTTTTCCCTGCAGGCCCCGTGGAAGGTGATAACTAAGTTGCCAAAGGATCCTTCTTGCAATGTCTCAAATATATATTTTTATCTATAAGAAACATGTCCTATTAGCACCTTAGGCTCAAGTAAAAAAAAAAGTTTTTTGGCACAGAATTCTAGAGTCTCCCTAGACACCCTCCTGGGAATCCTCGTGTCCTTGCCAGAAAATTACGCCTCGGAAGCACACTGTGGAAATTCTGGCGTCATTTACATCTCTGAACGAGTCCTTTACCTGGAAATGGTTCAATAAATAGTCTGAGTTCATTAAATAACACCCCCTGGCGATTTCACAACGGGGTCTTTAGAGGAGGACTGGAAGTAGAATCTCACCAAATAACTGTCTCCGGTCAGCATGGCAGCCTGGGATGTACGAACGGTATGAAATGCGATCGGTGAGCCACGGGAATGCCGAGGAAGCGTGATTCCAAGCAGGCTGAGCAGTGCATAGAGCGGACCAAGGTGCGCCTCCAAGGGGCTGGTCCGGCCTGGAGACAGGCCACACCCGCCTCTCCTCACAGCTTAAATGAGATGCCAACACTTGTTTTTGGGAAACTAAATACATTTTAATAGAAAACAAAATACAAAATAACTCTTTTCAGAAAAAGAAAAAAAACCTCAGAAAGATTGAATCCTTTTTCCCACAAATCAGACTCGGCGTGTCCTCGGGTTTCGATGCGTGCATGGTACTTA
>NW_005871649.1:488181-490811 GCF_000147115.1 Myotis lucifugus
CCCGTCGCCCAGAAATCCTCCCTTTTCCACAACACACTGCGCTCCCGGAGCCCCCGGATTCCCTGAACCTCAACATGCCAAGCATCAGAGCCAGTGCCAGGAGCCGGACCTGAAGGTGGAGCAGAGCGACGCCTCTGCCAGTGCTAGGTGCCCCCTTCTCCATCATCATCATCATCATCATCATCATCATAATTACTATAATTATAATAACAATAAAAATCCTGGATGCTCCTCGCCCCCACCCCTGCATTCCCGCCAGCCAGCGGCTGTGACCTGCGACCCTCCTGGGACCAAAGCGGACCCCCCGGCCGGTCAGCAGCAACATCGTGGTTCCACAAAGTGGGGGAGGGGGGAGAATGAGACAGACAGGAGGTGCTCTCGCGAGGACACGGGGGCCTCTTTGGAAGAACATGCCCCCTCACCTCCAGAGCACCCCCATTCTTGATCTCACGTCCGCTCATCACCACCACCGCCCGTCCGCCCCCGCGTCCTGGACACTGGGGGGGCCGAGGAAGGGGTGACCGCGCCCAGGATGCCCGCGCGGGACACGGGGAGAGGCGGGGAGTCTTTCACAGTCAGTCAGTGATTCCATCGTCAGATGCAGCCCGGAGCCCTCGCTCCACGGCTGCCCGGTCCGTCACCACGAGGGTGTAAAAAAAAAAAAAAGATCAATGTTCCTGATTTTCCTGCGTGATTCCCGTCACCAGGAGGAGGTTGCAGGCCATGAACTGCACGCTCAGGACGTTGCTCATCTGCCCCGTGTACACGCCCACCAGCTCGCCCGAGGAGCCGTCGGCGGCCGCGCTGCAGAAGCTGTTGCGGATGTCCCAGATGCGCACCGAGTTGTCCATGGACGCCGAGGCCACCAGGCTGCTGTCCGGGCTGAAGGCCAGGCTGGTGATGTTGTCTGTGTGGCCACGCAGCTCCTTGTAGAGGCTCCCGGAGGCCAGGTCCCACAGCTTCAGCCGCTGGTCCTCGCCCGCCGACGCCAGGTACTTCCCGTTGGGGGAGAAGGCGAGGGACAGCACGGGCCCGCGGTGGCCCGTGAACAGCCTCACCGAGTTCCCCTGCTGGGCGCTCCACAGCCGCACGGTCTTGTCGGTGGAGCCCGTGGCCAGGTAGTTGGAGTTGGGGTGGAACCGGACGCAGTCCACGTCCGCCAGGTGGCCGGCGTAGATCCTCACCGGGTACGTCCGATCGAAGGACCACAGCCGGGCGGTGCGGTCGTGGGACCCGCTGGCGAAGTACAGGCTGTAGGGGCTGATGTCCAGGTCCCACACGGGGTAGGCGTGGCCCTGGTACAGCACCGTGTTGGTGAAGGTCCCCAGGTCCCAGTAGCGGATGGACATGTCCTCGGAGCAGGACAGCAGCCCCGAGCTGTCGGCGAGGAAGCGCGTGCTGTACACGGGCCCGCAGTGGCCCCGCAGCGTCTTCATCTCGGCCTCCTCCTCCTCCTCCTGGGCACGCCGGGCGGGGCCGCAAAGGGGACACAAGAAGAGATGTTTAGTGGTCCGCGTGGGAAACACAATCTCGGGGCAGCGGGGCGGCGGGGGGGGAGCGTTGCTTGGGAAATAGCATCAACCCGGGACATGACAGGGGTCTCGCTCTTAAGGGCGACCCCAGGAGATCGGCCCATAACCGCGTGGCCGAGTAAAAAGTCCCCGACAGCTCACACCCCTCTTTTCTTCCATGCGTTTTGCAGCCAAGGATTTAGCCCAGCAAAAGCTACAGCAGCCCTAACCGGTTTGGCTCAGTGGATAGAGCATTGGCCTGCGGACTGAAGGGTCCCAGGTTCGATTCCGGTCAAGGGCATGTACCTGGGTTGCGGGCACATCCCCAGTAGGGGGTGTGCAGGAGGCAGCTGAATTGATGTTTCTCTCTCATCGATGTTTCTAACTCTCTATCCCCCTCCCTTCCTCTCTGTAAAAAAAAAAAATCAATAAAATATATTTTTAAAAAAAAGCTACAGCAACGTGAGGCTGTTTATGGAGTGATGTCTGTGGGTCTCACTCTTGGGTCGAGGCTAAGGGATTTCAAAAGCCGACTGAAAGGGTAGCCCATGGTGACTTTCCTTGTGGATCCTGAAAGCCGCTGTCCGAAAAGATTTACTTCTGAGGGTATGTTCAGCCCTCAGTGCTTTCACTCCAGGGGCATGTCAGGTCTGGCTGCTTTAGAAGCCACGCGGCTCTGTGTCCAGCCCACTGAGACCAATCCTGACACGTCCCTGCGCCCAAGCCTGTGCAGACGTGGCCTCAGTTTCATGATTTAAAACATTTATAAAAATAAAAACGTAATATGCTACTTGGACCGGATGGCCGAACGGCGGAACGACCATCGGGACGACCTTCTGGACAAAGCCAGGGCTGCGAGGGCCTAGCCCAGTGATGGCGAACCTTCTGAGCTCGGCGTGTCAGCATTTTGAAAAACCCTAACTTCACTCTGGTACCGTGTCACATACAGGCATTTTTTGATATTTGCAAACCATAGTAAAACAAAGACTTATATTTTTGATATTTATTTTATATATTTAAATGCCATTTAACAAAGAAAAATCAACTGAAAAATGAGTTCGCGTGTCACCTGACACGCATGTCATAGGTTCGCCATCACTGGCCTAACCCCTTGCATGA
>NW_005871649.1:491057-497120 GCF_000147115.1 Myotis lucifugus
TCAACCACTGAGCCACACCGGCCGGGCTCAGTGCATGATGAATACAGAACCACTGTAGCCGTGTAGCCAAAACTAACCCCGGGCCCATCAGAACAGTAAGCCAGAAGGGCGCGATCACCAGTAAACGGCACGCACACCCTGTGACCAGGCACGCACTGCTGGTGTCCACGAGGGAAGAGAGATGCGGCTTTAGAACCGTGACTTTCCGGGGGGTCGCAGACATTTCCCCGGAGGAGCAACCCAAGGCCTGGAGACTCTACGGCCAAGTGGCCCCTGTGATTCTCGGACAGACTTCCTGTGTGGGGGACAGCCGGGAAGACAGCCGCCCCTGGTCCCTGGAGGGGAGCCCCTCCCCCAGGCTCTCCCCCACCAGGACCCTGTCTGTGTCCAAAACCCCCCTTTCCCTTCACTCGCTCACAGGCAGGCTCCTTAAAGTTACAGCCGCCTCAACCCCGGGATTCATTGATCATGGTGGGCTTTCATGAAACACTACCAGAATGGCCGAACCGGTTTGGCTCAGTGGATGGAGCGTCGGCCTGCAGACTCAAGGGTCCCAGGTTCGATTCCGGTCAAGGGCATGTACCTTGGTTGCGGGCACATCCCCAGTGGGGAGTGTGCAGGAGGCAGCTGATTGATGTTTCTCTCTCATCGATGTTTCTACCTCTCTATCCCTCTCCCTTCCTCTCTGTAAAGATTCAATAAAATATATTTAAAAAAAAAAAAGAAACACTACCAGAATGAAGGGCAGCGAGATGAAGATTCTCTCACCCATTGCCTTGTGGGTGTATAAATAAATACATGTGTGAGCTTTAGGTTCTCGTCTAGGAAAAGGGCATCCTTTTAACTTCTACTTGAAAAAAAACAAATTAAACTGAAATGAAGCAAAGGCTCCAATGTGTACAGAATCGAGGGAAAGTGAAGGGGAAATACACACGCGTGTCCACCCACGTTCAAAATGGCTGTGGCAGGCACCGGGGACTCAAAACACGTTAGCATTGGGGAGCTTACGGTTCCACTGTGGCCACGCATATCAGTGCTTTCCGTTCCAACGAGGTTACAACAACACTTCAAAATTTCAAGAACGACTCATTGCTCTACTCCAGGAAGTTTATATAAGAACTTAACTATGGGAGTGCCCGGCCGGTGTGGCTCGGTGGTTGAGCGTTGACCTGTGAACCAGGAGGTCACGGTTCAATTCCCTCCCGACCAGGGCACATGCCCGGGTTGTGGGCTCGATCCCCAGTAGGGGGTGTGCAGGAGGCAGCCGATCCATGATTCCCTCTCATCATGAATGTTTCTCTCTCTCTTCCTCTCCCTTCCTCTCTGCAATCAATAAAAATCTATATTAAAAAAAAACAACAATAATAATTTTCATCTCTTCCGAGGTTAGGCATGGGCAGGACTCCAAGGCTGCAGGTTACATGGTTTGAGTTTGCTATCGGATGAGGGTTATAAGTCAAAAAGCCCCTGCTCTGTAAGATCAGTCACGTCTGGAAAGAATATTCTAAGCCAGCGGTCGGCAAACTCATTAGTCCACAGAGCCAAATACCAACAGTGCGACGATTGAAATTTCTTTTGAGAGCCAAATTTTGTAAACTTCAACTAAATAGGTAGGTACATTGTGATTAACTTAATTAGGGTCCTCCTAAGGCTTAGGAAGAGCCACACTCAAGGGGCCAAAGAGCCGCATGTGGCTCGCGAGCCGCCGTTTGCCGACCGCTGTTCTAAGCAGACGAGCGAGGCGGGTGCGGGGAAGGAAGCAGGACACCCCTACCTCCTCTTCCAGGGCGTCACAGGCCAGGCGGATGCGGGACACGTCCACCTGGTGGGGCTCGGCTTTCAACTTCTTGGACCGGAGGCTCCAGAGTTTGATGCAGGAGTTGTCGAAGCCGGCGGCCAGCAGCTTGCCGTCGGGGGAGATCTCGGCGGCGTTCAGCAGCTGCTCCGTGTGGTAGAAGGCGTAGAAGCAGATGGTGGTGAGGGAGGGCGGGCCCTCCTTGACCCGCCGGATGCTCTCCTGCAGGACGTCCAGGGCGGCCTCGTTCTGCAGGATCGGGCCCCCGGGCACGTCGGCGGGCTCCAGGCCGCCGCCGCCCTCGCCCCGCGAGGAGGAGCCGCCACCTCCGCCGCCGCCGCCGCCGCCGGCGTAGAGCTGGTAGTCGGTCCTCTTGGCGGGCTGCACGTCCAGGTGGATGTGCAGGGTGAGGACCCGGCACAGGGCGGCGTTGTTGTCGCTCTGGAGGTAGCGGATCAGGTAGTGGTAGCTGTCCTCCTGCAGGCGGACCACGTACTTGTTGTCCAGGAAGGCGCGGAGCTTGAGGTTGGACAGGATGTCCTGCAGCGTCTGCGTGGCCTGCAGCTGCTCGACCACGTCCCTCTGGCCGGCGTTGTGCAGGAACATGCCGTGGAAGCGGCTGTAGAAGCTCTCGGCCGTGCTCTTGGGGCTGTTCTGGACCAGGTGGAGGTGGAGGTAGACGAAGAGGGGGTACAGGAGAGGCATCACTTCCTGGCTGTGCTGGGAATCGGAATCTACGACGAGAAGAGGGGAGCGCTGGACAGTTAGCATCATCGCAGAGCGAGGGGGGCCCTCCCGGGGAGTCCCCCTCCCCCCCACCTCCCCGCCACACCACACGGTGTCAGGACCCTGTTTTCTGAGGCTGGAGACTGAAATATGAGCCCAACAAAGCCCGGCCGGCGTGGCTCAGCGGTTGAGCATCGACCTGTGAACCAGGAGGTCACGGTTCGATTCCCGGTCAAGGGCACAGGCCCGGGTTGCAGGCTCAATCCCCAGTGTGGGGCGTGCAGGAGGCAGCCGATCCATGGTTCTCTCTCATCATGGATGTTTCTATCTCTCCCTCTCCCTTCCTCTCTGAAATCAATAATATATATATATATATATATATATATATATATATAAACAATACCACAAAAATACACCCAGAGCCCTCACCCTTGCAAATTTCAATCTTGTCCTTCAACTCTCTCAGAAATTCCAAAGACCGTAAGTCTGAGGCAAGTGGTAAACTACCTTTTTTTTAAAATTTAAATATATTTTATTGATTTTTTACAGAGAGGAAGGGAGAGGGATAGAGAGTTAGAAACATCGATCAGCTGCCTCCTGCACACCCCCCACTGGGGATGTGCCTGTAACCAAGGTACATGCCCTTGACCGGAATCGAACCTGGGACCCTTGAGTCCACAGGCCGACGCTCTATCCACTGAGCCAAACGGGTCAGGGCGGTAAACTGCCTTTGATTCTCTAACCCAACACCGTGCCTGGAACGTAACAGGCTCCGAGGAAAATCCCCACGACTCGTTCTTCGTCGGACAAGGCTCCGGCTGCCGGGTACTCACCGGTGAGGAAATTCCGCAGCCGCCCGAACTGCACTTCATACTGCTGGGGCTCGGCCTGGCACGGGGCGGCGGACACGATGTTGGCACAGCCGGACTCTGTTTGGACTAAGGCGGAGAAGACACACAGAGATGGGGACGGAAAAAGAATTATTCTTCTTCTTTTAAAAACATATCTCTATTGATTTCAGAGAGGGGAAGGGAGAGGGAGAGAAATAGACACATCAATGATGAGAGAGAATCACTGATGGGCTACTCCTGCACAACTCCGACTGGGGATCATCGAGCCCGAAACCCGGGCACGTGCCCTGACCGGGATCGAACCCGGGACCTCCTGGTTCATGGGCCAATACTCAACCGCTGAGCCACGTCGGCCGGGCTTGAATCATTTTGTTGATTCCCCTGCTTTCTCTCTGGTTCTCCTACTGCTTCAAGGGCAGATTCCTGAACTGATATTTCATCTCCCCCCCGCCCCCCATATCCCACTGGTCTTTCTGCTCTGCTTCCTGGGGGCGTCCTCAACTTCACATTTTTACTACGTATTTAAATGTATAATTTTCGTGTGTGTCTTGAGAATGTCCTTTCTTTTTAAAACCAGCATTCTCTCCTTGTTTCAAGGCTGTCAATGGTGATATTTTAAAAAAATATATTTTTATTGACTTCAGAGAGGAGGGGGAGAGGAGAGATAGAAACATCAATGAGGAGAGAGAATTATGGATCGGCTGCCCCCGACTCGGGATGGAGCCCGCAACCCGGGCATGTGCCCTGACTGGGAATTGAACTGTGACCCCCTGGTTCGTAGGTCGATGCTCAACCACTGAGCCACACCAGCCGGGCAATGGTGGTATTTAAAAAAAATATCTATGTTCATTGGCTTCAGAGTGGAAGGGACCTTGTCATGCGTCCCCCTCTCCAGCTCGCCCGCCCGCCCGGAGCGGCCCGCGCCCACCTGTGAGGTTGGCTGCCATCTCCTCGGGCGTCTGGGACAGGCGCAGGCCTTGCTTCAGGGGACCGTCGGTGTCCACGTACTGCCGGCGTTTGAGGTAGCAGGACACGGCCATCTGAATCTGCTCCGTGCGCACCCGTTTCATGACCTGGGGGAGGGGGGGACCAGAACACGGGACTGTCAGGGATCTGGGGGCGCATCCCATCCAGCCGGGACGCCTCCCTCACGGAAAATCAACGGTAGGAAGGACCAGCCCTGAGAGCAGCTAAGAAGCAACACGAATCCCTCGAGGACCAGCCGGTGCTCGCGTCCGTCTGTGTAGTCCCCGGTGGTGATGGTATCACGGCCACCATCGGTGGTGGAACCCCTCAGATCACCCCGACTCCACGGAACGCCCAGATTTCCACCGCCTCCCCCCCCCCCAACTTTTCTTTAGAGACGCATTCAACGCGCACACAAGACCGGCGGGATCCCGGGCCCTTCAGGTCTCCTGCCGGCTCCCCAGGCCGAGAAGCAGGCGGGAGGCGGCACCCAGGCCAAGGCCTGGGAAATTCAGGATCGGGCTGAAGAGGTGCCGGGAAAGGGAGGGGCTACTCATGGGGACAGGGGATGCTATGCTCTCTCTCTCTCTCTTTTAAAATAAATATATTTTTTATTGATTTCAGAGAGGAAGGGAGAGGGAGAGAGAGATAGAAACATCAATGATGAGAGAGAGTCATTGATCGGCTGCCTCCCGTACCTCCTCTACTGGGGATCGAGTCTCAAAAAGCTTTGTTTAAATGGAGGGTCTGATCTGGCTGCGATTCAGTGATGCAACAAAACATATTCATCCTCTCCCCACTAGTGGCCCATCTTTTCACGATGCATTTGCCCGACCCCCTCCCCGCCATGGGTTATTAGAAGTCTTCCATTGTATTGACAACTTAGATGATTCTTCTTTTAATCCTCGCCCGAGGATATGTTTTCATTGATTTTTAGAGAGAGAGGAAGGGAGAGAGAGAGAGAGAGAGAGAGAGAGAGAGAGAGAGAGAGAGAAACACCAACGCTCAAGGGAAACATCGATTGGTGGGGCCAGGGATGGAACCTGCAACCCAGGTATGTGTCCTTGACCGGGAATGGAACGAGTAACCCTTCAGCAGGGGTCCTCAAACTATGGCCCGCGGGCCACATGCAAATACAAATATTATATTTGTTCCCGTTTTGTTTTTTTACTTCAAAATAAGATCTGTGCAGTGTGCATAGGAATTTGTTCATAGTTTTTTTTTTAAACTATAGTCCGGCCCTCCAACGGTCTAAGGGACAGTGAACTGGCCCCCTGTTTAAAAAGTTTGAGGACCCCTGCCCTTCAGGAGGAGGGCCACACCGGCCAGGGCTTCGGTTATTTTTTAATAAAGATTCTTTAATTGCGGAACAGAAGGATTCTGCTACTTTGAGAGTGGGGATCCCTGCTCTGCGTTCACCTGTCCGTCAATGAAGACAGACCATTGTTGAGCTGTGGTCACTGGTAAGCGTTACTGTATCAGTTTGACGGTTCCAGTAACCTGGGTCCCTAACCTGGCTACACTTAGGGCATCTCGGGTGTGTGGTGTGTGTGTGTGTGTGTGTGTGTGTAAATATTTTCAGCCCCGAGGACCCTGATTCAATGTTATATTTAGAAAAAAAAAAATTAAATAAATAAAGGCATAGAGAGAGGGGACAGTACGGTCCCCTCCCCAGTTTGGCCCAAGGTCAGGGCTCCCCCGACCCCACCCCCGCCCCCCGCCCCC
>NW_005871650.1:0-5497 GCF_000147115.1 Myotis lucifugus
ATGCTTTTGTTCTGGCCCTCTGGTCCAGTTTAACAATTAAAGTGTGGCCCTCGAGTCAAAAAGTTTGCCCACCCCTGCTCTAGAGTCTAGGTCTATCCAGATTATTGCAAATGGCAATATTTCATTATTTTTCATGGCTAAGTAACATTCCAGTCTGAGCACAGGCACATGCGCGCACACGTGTATACACACACACACACACACACACACATATTTAAAAATATATTCATTTTTTAATGAACATCTACGTTGCTTCCATATCTTGGTTATTCTAAATAATGCTGCAGTGAACATAGGGGTGAATATATCTTTTCAAATTAGTGTTTTGTTTTCTTCAGATAAGCCATTGTCTCTTGTTACATCCTTTGTTTTAAAGTCTATTTTGTCTGATATAAGTATGGCTATTTCAGCTTCTTTTTACTTTTTTCATTCCCATTTAAAGAAAATATCTTTTTCCATTTCTTTACTTTTAGTCTGTGTGTGTCTTTCATTCTGGAGTCTCATGTAGGCAGTATAAGTAAGTCTTGTATTTTTATCCATTCAGTCACCCAATGTTTTTTTCAATGGAGCACTTAGTCAATTTACATTTAAAATAATTATTGATAGATAGGTACTTATTATCATTCTAATTGTTTTCATACTAGATTTACAAGTGGTTGATCTACTATCTTTATGTTTTTCTTTTACTAGTGAGATATTTTCTTTCATATATTTCTTATTTATAATTTTTTCCTTTCTTTTCCACTTAAAGACTTCCCTTTAATATTTCTTATAGTGCCAGTTTAGTGGTGATGAACTCCTTTACCCTTTGCTTGTATGGGAAAATCTTGATCTCTCCTTCAATTCTGAGTGATAATCTTTCCAGGTTGAGTATTCTTGGTTGTAGGTTTTAACCTTTTATCATGTTGAATATGTTGTGCTGCTCCCTTCTGCCCTCTAAAGTTTTTGTTGAAAAGTCAGCTGATTGTCTCATGAGTATTCCCTTGTATGTACCTAGTTGTTTTTCTCCTGCTGCTTTTAAGATTGTCTCATTATCTTTAACTTTTAACAATTTAATTATAATGTGTCTAGGTGTGGGTCTCTTGTTTGGGACTCTCCAAGCTTCCTGAATTTGGATGTCTGTTTCCTTCACCCGGTTAGGGAAGTTTTCAATCATTATTTTGTCTAATAGGTTTTCCTTCCCTTTCTCTTTTTCTTCTCATTCTGAGACCCCTATGATTTAATTGTTAGTACGCTTGTCTCAAATGTGCCTTATGCTGTCCTCATTCTTTTTAATTAATTTCTCTTTTTGATCTTCCAATTGGATGATTTCCACTATCCTATCTTTCTGATTGCTGATCCATTCCTCTGCATCATCTGATCTGCTGTTGATTCCCTCCAGTGTATTTTTCATTTCAGTTGTTATGTTCTTTGATTCTGATAGGTCTTTTAAAAAATACTTTTTATCTCTTTATTGAAGTTCTCACTGAGTTTATCCACTTGTTTGTTGAGTTTGATGAGCATCTTTATGACTATTAATTTCAACTCTTTATCTAGTAGACAGCTTACCTCAGTTTTATTTAGTTCTTTTTTTCTGGGGTTTTGTCCTTTTTCAACATATTATTTTCCCCCCTTGTTTTGCCTGTTTATTTATATATATTAGGTAGGTCTGCTAAATCTTCTGGTCTTGAAAAAGTGGCCTTATTGAGAATGTGTCTTATGGAGTTCAGTGGTGGAATCCCTGTTACCAGAGCCAAATGCTCTAGAGGTATTCCCTGGGATGACTAGTGTGGCCTCCTGTTGTGGCTGGGCCACAGCTTCTCTGGACATGCTGACAGGTGAGGCTGGTCCCTGGCCCACTAGTTTTGAGGCTGGCTACAACTGTTGCTGGCTCACTGGAGTGCAGGGCAAGCCTTTAGTGTGGCTGGCTGTGACACTCCGCTGTGTGCTGGTGCCAACGAGGCTGACCACTGCATGTGACAGGAAAAAAGCTGCTTTGGAGGAGTGTTAGCCTGAGTGGGTCCTCAGGGAAATTCCAGGGTGGGGTGAACAGTGTTAGCCAAGTTAATGAAGAGTTTCAGACCAGCTATGTTAAAGAAAGGGGGGAAGTGGTGCCTGCCAAAACCTCAGAACGGAGAAAATTCTAGCACACGCCCCAAAATTAGTCAATGTATCACCTTTACTTATAACCTGGGTGCATTTCAAACCACTGCCTCTGTGCTGGGACTCAGAAAGAGCACAACCTGGGTTTCCTACAGCCCTTTGTCTCTCCTAAATGGAAACATTGCAGGTTTTCAAAGTCAGGTGTATGGGGGTGCCTTTTCCTGGTACAGGTTCCCCAGGCTAGTTTCAGATCACTCACTCTTTGGGGATGTGCTATCTCTCCCCCTTGTGACTCACCACATGGAGAATGGGGGATAGGGTAGATCCTGATTAGACTTAGTCTCTGCCCCTCCTCCCCATTTCAGTGTGGCTTTTCTTTATATCCATAGCTGTAGAAAATCTGTCCTGCTCGTCTTCAGGTTGTTCTCAGAGATAGCTGCTCTATATGTCGTTGTGGTTTTGGTGTCAATGAGAGGAGACGAGCTCAGGATCTTGGACTCAAAGCCAGGGGTCTTGCTCTTGAATGACAATTTGGCTTGTCTATGAAATATTGTTGCTTGTGGTTGGTGCATTGACCTCACCACAAAAATGTCTTCAGATGGTAGCACTGAGTCACTCTACACAAATTCTTTATAAAATAGAAGTTGTTATGCCTTTAAAGCAGAAACCATATAAGTTAGTGAAAACAAAATCATAAATATTATCATTTGAAATCATGTGGAGAAATCAATATGTTTTTTAATGTGTTTGTCAATACAGTCATGTGCAGCTTAATGATGGGGATATGTTCTGAGAAATGCATCATTAGGCAATTTTGTCATTATGTGAACCTCATAGAAGGCACTTAGATGGTATAGCCTACTACACAGCTAGGCTATGTAGTATAGCCTATTGCTCCTAGTTTACAAGACTATATAGCATGTTGCTGTGAGAGGTTAAATCAATCATAAGAGAAAATGATGCAAACAAGAAACATAGTAAACATGAGATATATGAGGCTGCTACTGGAATAACACAACATACTGTTTTACTGCAAACTTTTTATTTAATAAATAGAAAGAGTACATTCTACCATGATAAAATTATAATAATAGTATAGTACATAAACCAGTAACATTATCATTTATTATCATTATCAAGTATTATGTACTGTACACCATTGTGCTATACTTTTATGTGACTAATAGTGTAGTAGCTTTCTTTACACCATGATATGCACTATGATGTCATAAAGGCTACAACATCCTAGGCCATAGATATTTTTCAGCTTTATCATAATCTTATTGGACTATTGTCATACAGGCTGTCCATCATTGACAGAAATGTTAGGTGGCTCATGACTGTACTTATTTTGTTCTAGCAGTATAGCAAAACCTTTTCTGTGTGCTTTTCTTCTCTCTTTAAAGCCATCAAGCACACATTGCTCCGTTTTCCAATTATCTTAAAATAATAAAAGCATAATATGCTAATTAGACCAGACGTCCTTCTGGACGACCTTCTGGATGACCTTCTGGATGACGCCAGGGCTGTGAGGGAAGCCCGGGTCCCGGATGCCTGCATGCAGCGGGCGGGAAGCTCAGGTCCTGGGTGCCAGAGGGAAGCTGGTTCTGGCAGCCTGGGGATGGAAGGCCTACTCTTATATGAATTTTGTGCATCAGGCTTCTAGTTAAATAAATAATAAAAGAAAAGGAAGAATATGTGATATTCTCAGAATATCACATCTATGACCTTTTTTATTTACTTTTTCTATCTCATAAGGGAAGACATATATTACATAAAGGAAAACTGCATATCAGTAGACATAAATAAACCATCAAAAGCAAAACAGAAATAAAAGAATAGTTATAAAAATAATTTGCTTGGAAAATACAATTAAATTAAATATATTTGCCATATTTGCATTATTGTCATTATGCCAAAATTTGGAAGAGTGAAATACACACCTCCACGAAATTATAACTGGAAATATAAATATTTTCCATCATAGAGACTGTAAATTATACAAAAGTCAAAAAGTTACCCCTTCAGAGCTGTTGAAGAAGAATAAAAGTTGTTGAGTGGCTTTAACTTAAATTCTAAAGTCAAATTCAGGAGGTGTGAACACTTTCCACTGGAACTGAATTTATAGCTTAACTTTGATATTACCTTATAAGGAAGGAGGGGTGCAATGCCAAAAGGGTTGAAGAAAAGAAATTGATTGTCATCAAAATGTCAATGTATTATGTTACACAGCATGAATAGGGCCTATAAATTCTTCAAACTCACTATGGGTCAAAATATGAAGTTGGGGTGTAGAAAGAAAATGAAAAATAAATTCTGTCTTTTAAATGCATTTATATTTTCCCTTGAGTCGCTGGCAACTCCAGTGGTGAGTAATGGAAACAGTGATAGAACTACTCTCAGAATCTTCAAAACTGACATGGCTCAAAGTCATCAGAGATTGAGTTATTTAAAAGGATGTGAAAAGTGTAGATGCTTGGTTTTTTTATTTGTTTAAAGTCTCATTAATATAAACTAACAGAACAGAGATTACTACAGCTAATGTAATAGTTGAGCATCAAATTTGTCACATTTGTTTTAAACCATGAATTTCTTGTACTTCAGAGCATTATATTTCTCTCCATATTTTATAATTTCTATCACCGTTAAACACTCAGGTTCACAAGGTATAACATTTTTTCAACAATTAAAGAAAAATGCTACATAATGTCAAAGAAGAAGTAATGTTTTTATTATTTATTGTATGAAAAGGGCCTATATTTTTTTTCCAAAATTCCCATGTATTGTTTTAAAATTAAAGAAAACCATCAGTTATTAAGGAGATTCAAGTTCCAGAATGATAAGTCAACTGAGAGAAAATGAAAATTCAGCAGTCTCTGAGCAAGCTACTAGTATATGATATAAAGTATTCTAAAAATACTTTCTGATTTTAAATTTTTATTACATTAACATCCAATATATGAAAATTATGGTGTGAAAAATATGTACATATATGAGCAATAGAAAAACTATTTTGACCCAGTCAGTGTGGCTCAGTGGTTGAGCATCAACCTATGAACCAGGAGGTCAGGGTGTGATTCCCTGTCAGGGCACATGCCAGGGTTGCAGGCTTGATCCCCAGTCGGGGGTGTGCAGGAGGCAGCCAATTTATGTTTCTCTCTCATTATTAATGTTTCTATCTCTCTCTCTCTCTTTTTTTTTTGAGGCAGCTCTGCCACTGTATTTATTATTGTTCAAAAGTTTGTAATGGTCTTAATTATCCATGAAAGAGTGAGATCATGTGGTATTTTTCCTTCATTGACTGGCTTGTTTCACTTAGCATAATGCTTCTCCAGTTCCATCCATGCTGTTGCAAATGGTAAGAGTTCCTTCTTTTTACAGCAGCATAGTATTCCATCGGGTAGATGTACCACTG
>NW_005871650.1:8989-102531 GCF_000147115.1 Myotis lucifugus
TCTTGTTGTATTGATCCCTTTAGTATTATGAAGTGGCCTTCCTTATCTCTGGTTATGGCCTTCACTTTGAGATGTATTTGTCAGATATAAGTATTGCTACCCCAGCTTTCTTTTCCTTTCCATTTGCGTGAAAGATATTTTTCCATCCCTTCACTTTCAGTCTGTGTGAGTCCTTTCCAATGAGGTGGGTCTCTTGTAGACAGCAGATGTATGGGTCATGTTTTTTTATCCATTCAGCCACTCGGTGTCTTTTATTTGGAGCATTTAGTCCATTTACATTTAAAGTTATTATTGAAAGGTACTTGTTTGTAGCCATTTCTTTTTGTGTGTGTGTGTGGCTGTTTTCTTTCTGAGCTTGATATTTCTTCTTTTACAACAGTCCCTTTAGCATTTCTTGCATGGCTGGCTTGGTGGTGATAAACTCCCTTAGCCCTTTTTTGTCTGTGAAGCTTCTTATTTCCCCTTCAATTTTGAATGATAGCCTTGCTGGATAGAGTATTCTTGGATTCAGTCCTTTGCTTTGCATCACTTTGTAGATTTCCGTCCATTCTTTTCTGGCCTGATGTGTTTCTGTTGAGAAATCATTTGATAATCTAATGGGAGATCCCTTGTATGTTACTTTCCGCCTCTCTCTTGCAGCCTGTAAGATTCTCTCTTTATCCTGAACATTTGCCATGGTAATTATGATGTGTCTTGGTGTGGGTCTTTTCGGGTTCACCTTGTTTGGGACTCTCTGGGCTTGTGTGACTTTTTTCTTCCCCACCTCAGGGAAGTTTTCTGATATTATTTCTTCGAATAGGTTTTCTAATCCATGTTCATCTTTCTGTTGTTCTGGCACCCCTATTATTCGTATGTTGTTTCGTTTCATGTTTTCCCAAAGCTCCCTTAGGCTCTCCTCCTGTCTTCTAATTTTTTTCTCCATTTGCAGTACAGTTTGAGTGTGTTTTGCTTCCTTGTCTTCTAATTCACTAATTCGGTCCTCTGCTTCTCCCAGTCTACTGTTGATACTTTCAATGGTGTTTTTTATTGCAGCTATGTCGCTCTTCATTTCTTCTTGGGACTTACTTAAGTTGTTGATTTTTTCATCTGTTTCTTCTAGCTTCTTGCATAAGTAGTTGAGTTTTTCATCTGTTTCTTCTTGCTTCTTGAACATCCGGTGCATGTACTCTAGGAACCTTATTCTGAATTCTTTTTCCGTCATGTTGCATATCTCTGTCTCACTTAGCTGCTTTTCTGGCGAGTCCTCCTTTTCTTTCCTTTGGGGGTTTCTTTGTCTACCCATGTTTGATCTCACTGACATGACTAGTTGTTGAGTCATTCAGTGGCTGGACCCTGGGTGGCAGTGGCTGCTCCCTGGGTGGCAATGGCTCCTCGGGCTGTGGTTGCTCCTTGGGCGGTTGTGGTAGCAGCGGCTCCTCTGTTGATAGCAGAGCCTCTGGTGGGTGCTGTTCACAGCTGTGGTGGCTCTTCTGGCTGGTGGAGGGAGGCTTCACACACAGCAACTGTTCCCCAGGCAGAGCGTGTGGTGATCAGGAGGCCGCTGTTGCTTGAATCTTTCCGTGGAGGGATGCAGGTCTCCTCTGGGCTCTTGCAGTCGCGCTGCTTGCGAGTCGTTCTCTCTCTCTCTTAAA
The DNA here is from genome assembly GCF_000147115.1 of Myotis lucifugus. Classification (NCBI taxonomy): domain Eukaryota; kingdom Metazoa; phylum Chordata; class Mammalia; order Chiroptera; family Vespertilionidae; genus Myotis; species Myotis lucifugus. Next base: position 10,621 of record NW_005871650.1, read on the forward strand.
TCAATAAAAATATTTTAAAAAAGATAAAGAAAAACTAATTTGGATATGAACATATGAAAATATTTATAAGACCAGAAAAATTTAGCTGGAGTCATACAGAATTAAGCCAAAACTAAGGTTTTACCAATCACTGCTTACATGACTATGATTTGGTTGTAATCTTCCCTTACACTTAAATTCCCCTCTATTTAATGAAGAAAATTTTAAAAAACACAAACTTCATAGGTTTAATCTGATGATGAAATTAGATCATATGTATGTCTACCTTAGCTCTATAATATAATACTTGGTATGTATTAAATTAAATGTGATCTCTGTTACTGATATCATTATTAGACTATCTCATTTTAAAAATTATTGAGTGCCAATACCTAACACCTGAGGCCTGATCATTTGAAGACAATAACATTAATTTTAATGATTTAGCACAATTATTCTATGTAACATTTTTTAGAACTTTAAAAAATTAACTTATTCTCATTATACAGCTAGGTGTTATTATTTATAATCTGTGCTAATGCTTTTATATTTTTTATTTTTTTATATCTGGTCTAAAGTTTTCCTTTAAATTCCAAACTCATATCCACTTGCATATTTGATATATCAACTTCCATATCTCTCACATACGTGATCAAAATTAAACTCTTGATCAGACACACAAACTACCTTCCCTCTAAAAGCCCCCCACACACACACACACACAAACACACATTTGACAAAATTACTAACCAAGCAACTGTTCCAGTTACTATGGCTACATAACAAATAACTCCCAAACATGGAGATTTAAAGAATGACGACATTTATTTTGCTCACAAGTCTACCTTTTGGACAGGGCTTGGTAGTGATGACTTGTGTCTGCTGCACTTGGTCTCAGCTGGGACCACTCCAAAGGCTTGGATAGGGAATCATCTAAAGGCCGCTTCACTATCCTGTCAGTGGTTATGCTGGCTCTCAGGTGAGACCTTAACTGGGGCCGTTGCTCCAGCACCTGCACAGTCCTTTCCACATAGCCTTCATTCCTTAGAAGCTGATGGCTGGCTTCCACGGGTGAGCCTTTGGGAGAGAGATTGACTTTTACAACCTAGCCTCAAAAGTCATGCAACATTTTTTTTCCATTGCATGCAATTTGTCCATGCAGTCATAATGATCCAACAAAGATAAAAAATAGTCTCTATCTCTAGCTGGAGATTTGCAAGTTTCTGAAGTACATATGGGATTAGAAATATTGCTATGGCCATTTTTGGAAAATACAATCTGCCAACAAACAAAATCCAATTCCTTTATCAGTCATTCCAATCTCACTAAATGTCATTATCCTCCCCTGTTTGCTCAAACCCCAAACCAAGGATTCAGCCCTACTTTACCTTTTATTTCACTCCACATATCAAGTAAGTCCAGCTGGTGTTATCACTGGTATTATTGATCTTGGATCCCTTTCCTTCTGTCCTCTTGTTTTGTCCCTAATAATCCCAACATATTTTTCTTTCTCCTATATACCTCATCAGTAAACTCCCTGCCCATGTCATTCTCCACATAAGTGTGTTATCTTTAATAATAAAAATTACCTAATGTCACTTTCTTGCTTAACAGAGCCATTCATAAGCATGAATTATTTTTCTTAATCTTCTTACATTGAAGAATAATATGGATGTATTAAACGTTCCAGTGGTGGAAGTTGTGTACAATAGAAAAGAGTAACAAAATCATGTCAAGTATTTTTGATTTTTAAAAGATCAGCAGAGTTTATATTTAGTTGCTTTCTGCCTTGAAATGATCTAAATAAAGGAAAGATGTCTTTTTAAACACTCAGAACATCATATGTTTCATTGTTATTTCTCAAAAAATATGTTATTATTTTTTCCTTTAAGTACACAGGTCATATACTTTTTTTTCTATAACCATAATTTTGTATTGGGTCCCAGAGCTCTACTTTTCTGCTCAACAGTTCCAGTATATCTATAATAATAAAAGCATAATATGCTAATTAGACCCGAGGGCTGAACAGCAGAATGACTGTCCAGCAGAACGACCGTCCAGACAACCTTCCAGATGAAGCCCGGGCTGCAAGGGCTGGAGGCAGCCGGGCTATGAGGGCCGAGCCCCTTGCATGAATTTCGTGCATCAGGCCTCTAGTAATTATATAAGGCAAACAGCTACCTTGTAAAGGCACAGACTGTTTATATATTATTTACTACTTCTATTGTACTGCTTCTTGTTTATATAAAATGCATTTATTTTTGTATCAACTGAGGATAAAAAGTAATAAGATTTAAGATAAGTTAAAAACATATTTCTCAATATCTTCTCTATTTTATCTGCTTTTCATGCTTGATTTTTCTTATGCTCAACAGTACATTTACACAATAAAAATGATCTCTTTGAATATAATCTATAATATGAAATACACAATTATAAATAAATATTTATTTATCCATACATTTATTCAGCAATAATATTAAATTATTACACTTTCTTTTTTTTTTTTTAGCTATTGCACAGTTTATGCAATAAAATTCACACAAGGAGCTTGAAAAGAGTGTGATTCGTAATTTATGAAGGCTTATTTTTCTTTTATTTTTTTCTTTCCTCATGGCAATCTTCCTAGTGACAGTTTTTATTTTTCTTCCAAACAGTGAAATAGCATGTATTGTGTATGCCTGGGGCATACACATATGCCTTTAAGCAGTATGTTGACTGCTCTTGTTTGATCAAAAACTGAACAGATATACTAAATTAACTACTAACATTTTACTTCTTTTCAATTCAGTCTTCTAATAATTATTTAGCAACTTTATGAAATTGTGTATTAGTTTAATAGAAGGCATTTTACATTTAAGTTATTGATGCAATAAAAAAGCTTTGGGAAATGTCCTTACCTCAATAAATTTGGGACTTTGTTAAAAAAGTATTTTTTATTTTTTTTATTTATTTTATTAAAAATTTTTTTAAATTGATTTCAGAGAAGAAGGAGAGGGAGAGAGAGGGATAGAAACATCAATGATGAGAGAGAATCATTGATTGGCTGCCTCCTGCATGCCCCCTACTGGGGATCAAGCCTGCAACCTGAGCATGTGCCCTGACTGGGAATCAAACACTGACATCCTGGTTCAGAGGTTGATGCTCAACTAATGAGCAACACTGGCCAGGCTAAAAAAAAGTGTGTGTTTTTTTTTAATTAGTTGTATTTCATCCTGTGTTTTTCAGGTTGTTGTTATTGTTGTTTTTTGATGACTTTAACTCTGAAGCATTATTTTTTAAATTAGTTTTTATTTACAAACTAGAGGCATGGTGCACGAATCTGTGCATGGGTGGGAGTCCAGGAGGCCCCACCCCCAACCAGCATGGGGGGTTCTGATCGGGGCTGAGCTGACCAAGGAGAGGGTCTGTGGCAGATTGGCTGCCGGCCCTGCCCGACTGGGGCTCGATCATGGCCGAGTTATAGGTAGGGGCTGTGAGAGGTTGGCCATCCGACCCCACCCCTGATCCGGCCAGTTGGCCAGCCACTGTGCATGTCATAACAACCAGTAATTCTGGTTGTTCCGGTCGTTCTGGTCGTTCAGTTGTTCTGGTTGCTTAGCTTTTATATATATAGATAATGATAATCTACAATACACAATTCACATCTACACAAATAAAAGGGAAACATGCAAATTGACTGTCCCTCCACTACACCCACTAACCAATCAAGGTGAGTATGCAAATTAACCCAACAAAGATGCCACTTAATTTGCATACATAGGCACGGAGCAAAGACTGAAGACTGAAGACTGAAGAGGCTTGGCTTCTCCGCTGCAGCCGGACTAAAGGCCTGGGTCCCGGAGGGAAACCAGTGCCGGCAGCCAGGGGAAGGAAGGCCTATTGCACGAATCTTTGTGCAATGGGCCTCTAGTTGTATAATAATGTATGTGAGATTTTCACTAATGAAATTATTTAATATCTGTAATCTAGATTTTCTTCTTTTTGTAGTTGATATAGTTGACATATAGCATTATATTAGTTTCAGGTATACAACATAATGCTTTGCTATATGTGTATATTGTGAATAACTTCAAGTCTAGTTAACACCTATTTGCCACACATATTTACAATTTGTTTTCTTTTGTGATAAGAACTTTTAAGATCTTATCAATCTGCAATCATAAGGCTGCAATCAACCTGTTGGTTAGGGCTGGAGTTTCATCTTAAGACTTGAGCTCAGGTCTGCTTCTTAACTCATGTAATTTTGATAAGATTCAATTTTTTATAGTCTATTTTGCCTCAGTTCCTCCTTGGCTTTTGCTTGGACACTTTTTTCTGTTTTTTTGTTTTATCATAGTACACAAACTGAATAAGCAACAGAGAATACCTTCAAAATGGAAGTACAATATTACTAGTAAGTAACTGTTGGTTTTATATCACTTTTACTGATATTATCCTAAATCCAGGGTAACATAATTAGAAGTTGCTGGTTCCACTCACACTCAATGGAAGGGGATACAAAGAGCATGAATACTAGAAAATCCTAAGACATGGAAATGACTGGGAGCTAATTTAAGTACACCCATCTTGAAGACATTGAATATTTTGAAAATTAATATAGCTAAAAGTAATCATATCAGCTTATATTTGTAACAACAACTTTCAAAAATCTAGTTTTACATTAACATAGCATGAAACAAAAATTTAGCTTAATCTGTACAAAAAAGTTTTAGATTGCTGAATCTACATTAGAACAGTAATAAATCCACCTGACAATATTCTATATTTGGGTTATATCAAATTCATTTTTAATTAGCTTTCTTTAAAAAGTTGTTACCATCTTTCTAAAATCAATAGAGTTTTTTTTAATTAATGGTAACCTGTACCTTACATGAATATAATATTTTATAGTTTATGAAGTGTTTATTTTCTACATAACAATGTGAGGAATATAAGGATTTTTAACTATACTTTGCTTTCAAGGAAACTGAATTTAAGAAAGTTTTTCTAACTTAAGTTTATCCAGCTACTAAAATAGAGATAGGTCTTTTAATCCAAGTTTCCCAATTATTTGATCAAGTTTACTTTGTATTTATTTCATATTGGGGGTGGATTTCTTGTGATATCCTGAGAAAAATAAAATTTTTGCGAATTGCATGGGAGGATGCAATATTGTAGAAAATTTTATTTCTGTGGAATTATATCCCCAAGTTTCCAAAATCCTATTTCCCTTTGCCCAATCATAGACGGAGTGTAGTTGGGGCTTCAGTAGAGCCAAACTCGGAGTCAATGTCTAGAGTTTAGTTTCCTTTCCATGTTGTAGCAGTGTCCAAACTCAGACTAACTTAGCTTCTGTTTCCCACTGCAGTCCATTGCCTGTGGGGTCTGCAGAGCCACATGGTTATGGAAGAAAGACGGGTGAATGCAAGGAGGCTGGAGCAAAAGTGTATCTGCAACAAGAGCCACAAAAGAGCAATAACAGAGAGAACCCCTTTGTTTAGGAGATTATGTAGTCCCAAATGTGCACTTGCAGTGGCTAGGCCCATTGTGGCCAATGATCTTTGTTCCCAGGTGTGACTGACAGACAAGTACCTTCCCTGTGTCATCCCAGTTTTACTTGGCATGTATTTATCTTTTCTTTGTTGGATTCCCTTTCCCCAATGTTTTGCAGGGAATAGGCTGGTGTTTCCCTGGGGAGTGCAAAGTTGCAGCTTCCTAGTGAAGCAGCCCAAATGACATGCCCATAATATCTGACTTCCCCTTTTACTCCTGTCCTATTATTAATAACTAGCTAATTACAATGGTATCAATTTGCTCTTGAGAATCCACCTAAAAACACTTCAAAATGTAGAAGCAAATCTGGTTGAGGATAGTAAGAACAGACAAAACACAGTCAGGTCTTTTTGAAAAATGAAACAGTTCATTAAAAAGCTATAGTACAAAGAATGCCATTAGGTTGCACTGCCAGCATTCCTATCTATACTAATAAAAGGGTAATATGCTAATTAGACTGAATGTCCTTCCAGATAAAACCACGGTGGCGGGGGCCAAGGCAGAGGTGGTTAGGGGGATCAGGTCAGCAGGGGAGAACAGTTAGGGGTGACAGGGTCAGCAGGGGAGAGAAGTTAGGGGCGACCAGACCAGCAGACAGAGCGGTTAGGGGTGATCAGGCAGGCAGGCACGTGAGCGGTTAGGAGCCAGAGGTCCGGATTGCAAGAGGGATGTCCAACATCCCCCGAGGGGTCCCGGATTGGAGAGGGTGCAGGCCGGGCTGAGGGACCCTTGCCCCCCGTGCACAAATCTCATGTACGAGGCCTCTAGTAATCAATAAATGAAAATGAGAGAATAACTTTCCTGCCTAATGAACTAATAAATTCCAGGTTACTAGAACTGGCATGAAATTCCATGAAATGTGAAAAAGTCTATATATTTTTTACTTTATAGTCTAGTAAGTAAATAGATAATTGCTCTTTATGATAGACAATTTTGAAATCAACATTCTGAAAATTGTTTTAAATGTTGGAATATTATTATTTTTTTGTTTTGTGAAGAGCAGACTCTAATTCTTGCCTAACATTGCTATTAATAGTTATTGAATTCAAAGGATGTTATTTTATAAGAATAGCACAAATAATTTTATATTTTTCAATGTCCTGGACTGATAAGTAGCTATAATTTTGTGATTTAGTTATTTATTGTTAAAGTAGGGGTAGATTTAAAAATATCTAAAATCCATTTAGTTCAACTATGTATTGACTTTCATTCTGTTTACCTTTTGAAATCAGTATTTATCACATTCATATTATCCTCTTTTTCTTTTCCTCTAAGATTACTGGAACACAGATAATCATGCTTTTCAAAGACAATTACATGGCAATGCAAGTGAAAAGCAGATTGTATTTTAAAATATTACATATGGTATAAAAGTTTAGAAAAAGTAGACCAAGTGGATTCTAATTTCAATTGACCTTTAAGCAAGAAATTAAATACATTGACCTTCTTTATAGACATAAAAATATATAATTCATTTTTTCCTATAAAATAATTCAGAGATGTTATGTTGATTTATCTGGACAGTATTCTCTCTCCAAAGAAGGTAGTTCTATTGGCTCCAATTCAATGTGTCCTCTGCTCTTGCTATGGTCACCAGTGATTTCATGTTGTCAGGTCTACTGGAATTTCTCATTCCTTATCCTGACTTCTTAGTAATATTTGATTTGTTTGATGAGTGTGTTGTTTTTTGTATTAAAATAGTCTTTAATTAAATTTTATGATATCATGTTACTTGGTTTTGAGTTTTTCTTTCTTCATTATGTTTTCTTTTATGTTTCCTTTGCTAGTTATTTCTTTTACACAACTTCAGATTTTTGTGTTGTGCTTTTGTTTTTTCACTCATTTTATGTATATTTACCTTGTCTAACTCATATAATCTCCATGTCTTTAGAAACCATTTATCTGCTGATCTCTCTGAAAACATATATTGGTTCTGATTTCACTTTTGAGTTCCAGAACCCACAACAACAATCTACTCTTCATGTTTATTTGGCTAGCTCTCAATCATCTCAGTCTTAATATGACCAAAATTAATTGTCTTAACCCTTCAAACAAACCTGTGCCTCTTCTCATCTTCACTGTTTTAATAAATGACACCATGATGAACTAATTGCTCAAGGAAGAAAATAGAGCAAACCATATATATTTGAACACCACATTCAATTTTGCCTCAAAAATAATATCACAAATTTGACAATTTATCTCCATCTTAATCCCATGCCATTTCTTAGTTAACTTTCCTTATTATCTACAATATTTGCTCTTCCACTCTTGCTCCCAACCAATCTGCTAACAGAAACCAAAATATAAATCACATGATATCATTTTTCTGATTACTTTTTTAAATTGAATATATTGGGATGATATTGGTTCACAAAATCATACATGTTTCAAGTGTAGAACTCAATATCATCTGCACACTGCAATGTGCACCCATAACCCTAAGCAAAGTCTATTTCTGTTCCCATTTTATGGCTGCATATTGTATTCAGGACAAAATTAATGATCTTTGACCTTGCCTTCATAATGTCCTTCTAGCTTTATCTCTAGTCACTATATTATCACACTTTCCACTTTGGCTTTTAGTCATGGTCTGGACAATTCCTTTATAATTTCATCTATACAGTGGGGCCTTGACTTACGAGTTTAATTTGTTCTGAGACCGAGCTTGTTAAGGAGCTCGTTAAGGAGCTCATTAACTCAAATTACTCTGTCAACTCAATGCAAAAAATCGGCCAAGAAACAGCTGGTATCTCAAAAAACTCGTTAGTGGGGACACTCGTAAGTCAAGGCCCCACTGTATTTCCTTAAAGCATACCTCTCCATTATTTGACTCCCTCTATTCATACTCCACATTTTTTTGCCTAACATTCATTCTCATTAATGAGTATTGGCTTAAAAAAGTTTTCTAAAAAAAAAAACTTCTATGATCCTCTAACCTAATTACATTTTTGGGGTATAAATCTCAGAGAACCAGTTTCTTTTAATTTATAAACAGTATCGGTTTGTACCAGTAAGCATGACTGCTTGTTTCTGTGATTCTTTACTTGCTTCCTCCTCTCATTGGACAGTGAATAGTGAACTGTTTCTCCTTTCCCACATTTTATTGCTAAGGTTAAATATAGTAAATTGTATAGAGTGAATGATGATTTCAATGTAATATCCTTCCCCAAATTCATTTTTATCTAAAACCCCAAATAATACTTTGTATATTTATTTGCATATTTCTTGTCCTCTTCTGTATCATCTTTTTTTTTAACCTCTTATTCTTCTAAAGCTCATCTTATCAGTTTTTCTTCAGAGTACTTCAATTCTGTTTGGTGATCCTATTGCGGAGACATGCAATGCCTGTGACATATCATTGTCAAACTTCATTACTTCATAATTTATTGTTCAACCTTAATTTCCCCTAACTTTATGTACAATAAATTCAAACATGTATCCTCAAACATCCTCTATGATTTCTTCTTAGGTTTTATATAAACTTGTACTCTCATGGTTTTCTAATTTATCTAGTAATTATCTTTCACTTTTTAATTTCCATTTGATAAATTTAAATAATGGTTATAATAGCACAATGGTAACTGTTAAAATTGCATGATACTTTTTTACTTCAATAACCCCTTTAATTGTACATAAAAGGAGTACTTCCTTTCCTAAAACTGTAGATCTGAACTCAACTTTTGTGTGGCTTTTTGTTGAGAAAAGAGAGCAAAATTGGTTAAATAATCTTAACCTCACTTTGCCTGAGTGAGAGCTTACTGCAATGAAAATTTATGTAGGAAGCTGACTACCAGAGCTGAACACTAGGCTTGATTTTCTTCCCTGCAATAAGAAAAATATGTATTTGGGAGTGTGTGTAGGGGGACAGAACATTTAACTAAGCCCATTAAATGCTAGATATGCATCCGGTCTTTTTCTTGATATTATTTCCTCCAAGGAAAGTATCAGAAATTCTGATTACCAAGCCATTAAGTTTTATGGGCAAAACTGACAAGACAGTCAATTAAGATTGTAAGTGACTAACTTGCTTCATATCACATAACACAATTCATCTGGCCAGTTGTATTTGGTGATTTAGTCAGTAGTAATTTAAAAAGAGCTAATTCACAACCATAGAAAACAAATTCCATAAACTTTTCTTTCTTTTCACAGATAGTTTTGTGTAATGTGGTATCATTAGCAAGATCAATTTGAAAAGACCCCATAGGAATCAGGGGGGTCACACAAATTAATAATTAAGCTTGAGTATATACATTATTATTATCAGGGTCTAAATACATTTTCTTTTTCATTTATTATTTGTACAGTGTTTCTTTTATCAAAAGTAATCACATTCTTCTTTTTTAAAATGTTTTTATTTATTTCAGAGAGAGGAAAGGAGAGGAATATGGAAACATTGATGAGAGAGAAACACTAATCAGCTTGTCTCTTGAACTCTCCTACTGGGGCTCAAGTCTGCAACCTGGTCACATACCCTGACCGGGAACCAAACCAGCAACCTGACTTAGCTTCCATAATTGTGTGAGCCAATTATGGGATGATGCTCAGTCAACTGACTTAGCTTCCATAATTGTGTGAGCCAATTATGGGATGATGCTCAGTCAACTGACTTAGCTTCCATAATTGTGTGAGCCAATTCCTTATAATAAAGCTCATTTTCTATAATATGGATGGATGGATGGATGGATGGATGGATGGATAGATAGGTATAGGTATAGGTATAGGTATAGGTATAGGTATAGGTATAGGTATATGTGTATATATTCTATTGGTTCTGTTTCTCTCATGAACCCTGACTAATACAATGAGTAAAAGTAAAGTATAACTATTACAATTCATGTGTTATACTTACATATAAAGTGCTATTTACTTAAGTAAATATAAAAGAATTCATTGAGGATATAAAAATAGGAGAAACTATTTTCATAATCGTTAATTTAATGAACTAAAATATGATGCAATTATTTTTTGCTTCTCTGTAGATTTTGTTGAAAAAGAAAGAGTGAAAGAAGCAATAGGAACCAATGAACTCTAATTCCATTTGGAAAAAGTAGAGTTCATATGTTCTTACAGAGAAAATTATTTTTTCAAGTGTCCAAATGCCTAAAAATATCCAAGCAAAAAACTCACAATATGATGAAGTACAAAAAATTAAAACTCTTAAAACTGTTATGCTATTAGAAAAAGAACTGTCTTGTATAGTTCAAGATAAACCATGAAAATGTGAACTACAGTGTACCATTGAAAGCCCCATGCTGTCACAGTGTCCACATTCAAGAAAATGGACCAAGAGCTGTGGATCACATGGTTCATGGTGAGATAGAAATTGTGAGAAGGAATCACAAGCATTCTTAACTTTATATAATTTGATTGATAACTGTTTTTAAAGGCTGAATTAGAAAATGAAAATATGTATTACATATCTCATTTCTTTATGAAACAGGAGAGAAAAAGAAGGTATTCATTTTAAAGGTAAATCAAGAGACAGAAAAGAAGAAAGTCTCTGTTGTCAATATATAATTTCCAGACATATCACTAATCCAGGAAAAAAAAATTCAACATAGAATAAGTTTCAAATGCAAACTGTGGACTATTGGAAATTTCTATATAATGGAAATAGTTATTAAAGAGTATATTTTTTTACACCAAACTTTAATTGTAATAGGTTAATAAAAAGCCACTATTATTTGCTTAAATGGCAGAAAGCCAACTAGGTCAACTTTGAACATTTTGTAACAACGTTATTTTTGCTTTAGTTGAGGGAAGCACACAATATCAATATTAATTTCAGTTCATTTACCCATAAAATGATATAATATTGATTGTAGGTAGTATTTTTCTTTAATAATCTATTGTTATATTTATAGCACCAATTAAAACCATTTAGTGAAAATAATAGTTTGATATGTTTCTGTTTAGGCCTAATGCATTTTTTAAAAATATTCAATTTATTAGAATTGACTTATAATGAATATTTTGGTCATCTGTTCATTGCAGGGTATAGTGATGTTTTTTCAATTGTACATCAAGGAAACTAAAGTAAAAAAAATTAAATCTATAAAATGTGAGCTTGCTCTGATCTTCTCACTGATTTCAATAACATTTAATACCCTGAAAGAGTATTCAGGATATTACTTTACAACATCTGTTAGTGCAGTATCCTAGGAAAGAAAGAACAGGACTAGGTATGCTTTTAATAATAAAAGATTATTATTATTTAATATTACTTTCATATTGAAATGTTTTTTTGATCATTACAGAAAGATAATTATTCTCTGTGTCATCACTAGTCCTGAATGTATTAACACAACCATTCTATACAAGTCAGTTAATAAATCAGTGAGACTGAAATCTGTGGGAAATCTTGTACTGCTCTCTTTCATGAATAGACCTCACAAAATGCAATGGGGATGAATGTAGAGTCGGCCTGAAATACCAAGCATGGCTGCAACAATATAGAAAAAGCTACTGCTGCCCTTGATAGGCCTTGCTGTTTGTCCATGTCCAGGGAATTATTAAATCTGTGAAAATGCTTGAATAGATTAAAGAACTGTTTTGCATAGTTCAATATATACCATGAAAATGTGAACTATAGTGTTGCGATTGAAAGCCCCATGCTGTCACAGTGGCCACATTCAAGAAAGTGGACTGAGAGCTGTGGATCATATGGTTCATGGTAAAGTAGAATTTGTGAGAAGGCCAGCTTAATAATCAGGTTTTTCTCCTTTTGTGGAAGCACAGGTGAGAGAAGCAAGATAAAGGCACATTCCAAATTATTTCTGTATCCAAGATTCTTGGAGAAAAAATAATACATCCTTAAACTGAATCTTTTCCTTTTATTTCTCTACTAGAGGCCCAGCACACAAAATTGTGTGGTAGCCCACCGCCCTGCCCACCCGCCCGCCTGCAGCTGCTCACAGCATTTGAATTCTTTTAAGGGTGCTTGGGAGGGAGTTTCCAATCCCACTCCTTTTCCTCTAATGGTTTTCCTGCCCCTTCCCTATGCTGGTAGGAGAGCCTCTGGTTGCTCCCCCCTCAAAGACTAATCAGGAGAAAGAGCCTTTGACCTTGTCTAATAAAAGCACCTGTCTAATCACTGAGCTTATTAGGCCACCCAGAGTCCAGATGCATAAGTTACTGAAAGTAAACATTTTTGGGGTGTGTGTGAAAAATTAGGTCTCTGATATTAAGAGGAAAAAACTATTGCTTTAAAATAATGACAATACCTATTTCAAATATTGTAATGAAAGTATGAAAAAAAAAAACCCCAAAAACCCTCACATAAAAAGGCTGCAAAAATGTTATTTTACTTTGAAGACAGTAATAATTGAAAATAACAGGCTTCTTTCAGGCCACATCCTAAAAAGGTAGCTGCTTTTTATGTCTTAGGCCTATACAAAGGTCTTCAAAGAACCCTAGCCCTGCCTTCTGAAGATTTTAGGTTAACACGTTTGTCTTAAAAACTGTGAGGTGCCTAATTTTTTAAAAACAACCAGCCACACCCCCTTCCTCAACCATATTGTCACATCATCCAAGTTATACTTTATAAACAGCCTGGATGTGCTACACACGTGCAAAAAGTACACAGAGTGGGTAAACTACTTTGCCTTAGAAGTATATATTTAGTAATCACTTCGTTACATTATTTTATTTTGTGAAATGAGAACTTATCGACCAAACCTTTCAAACAGACCCACCTGATGATAAATATCACCGTATGTTTGATTCACAGTGCATTTGGGCATAAACACTTCAAATACAACTTTGTGTTTAGTATCAAAAACCTTTTCTTGTGTGAGTGTTTTCACTACAGATCCCTTGCTCTGGATTACATTTTGAAAACTGCCTATTACAGATAAAGCACCTTTTCAGGTATGCTTCTGAGAAACGGATATATTTATGCACACAAAGGTGTGTGCACACTTTTTCACGCACAAATGTCCATACGATGCCTGCACCACACTCCCAACACAAGCCCACCTCGTGTGTGCGGCCGTGCACCCGGGTCCTGGCATAAACAGGCTGCCTCAGAACATGTGGGATCCCCACCAGCCTCCCCAGAAAAGTGAACCGGTGTCACTATACCAGCTATTGTGCAAACTTCTCCACCCCCATGGGGCCTAGGGCTTGGGACCATATGGCCTACACCCACCCGAGCCGCTCCGCCCTGGGGCTCTGCCTGGGGCTCTGCGTGGGGCTCCACTCTGCGTTGGGTGGGGGTGGGGTGGGGGTGGGGCAGGTCTTTCTTTATTTTTAAAAGACTGTGCCGCACACGCCTGGGCCCCAGCACCACCTCAGCCTGGGCAGGGGCCACAGCAGTTTGCAGGCCGGCCACGCCCCTGATAGTGTGGGCCCGGGGGGGTTGCGGGGCGGCCACATCCCTGATGGTGGTGTGGGTCCCACTCTGGGGCACTGGGGCTGGGTTGGGCAAGGGGTCATGGGGAGGGGGGGTTGAGGGAGGTTAGCTAGATGCCCCATCCTCAATCAGGGTGGGAGAGGCTAATCTGAGGTGGCGCCGGGGGGAGGCGCTGGATTTGCTCGCCGCAGTGGGCATCATAGCAACCCCTCTTTGGTGGTTATGGTGTTATGGCCACTGGGTTTTTATTATATAGATACCTTTTATAATCATACTAGGGACCCAGTGCATGAATTCCTGCACCTTGAAAGCAACAGTGGGCCGTGAAACTGTGGTAAGCACAAGGATGGGTCTTGGCCCATCCTCTGCACCCCTGCCCAGCTCCTTCCACACTGTCTGCCAGCAGCCTTGCTCCCGCTGCCACTGCTCCCATGCGCTGATGGTGCTGGCCCCGCTCACACCCGCTGAAGTTGCAAAGCGATTGGAGCTGGCGCCAGCAGTGGGTGCTAGTGGCAGTTGCTGCCCCAATTGCCCCTCAGGAGCAGGGGGAGATGGAGAAGCCCTCAGGGGCTATCAGGGCCAGCAGCTGCAGCTCACACCTGCTGATGGCACCGAGCCATTGTGACCGGCGCCGGGCACTGGCAGTGGGTGTGAACAGAAGCTCCAATGCCAGCTGTGGGTGCAAGAGGATGCTGCAGTCCCTGATCTCCCCTCAGGAGCAGGGGGAGGTGGAGAAGCCCTGAGGGGTGATTGGGGCTGGCAGTCACCACTCACACCTGCTGACGATGCCAAGTGATTGGGGCTGGCACCAGGCGCTGGCAGTGGGTGTGAGGAGCGGCTCTGGCACTGCCAGCTGGTGTGAGCAGGGCCAGTGCCAGCAGGTGCAAGTGCTGGGTGGGACTGAGACATGCGGGAGCAAAGAATTTGCAGTAACCACCAGAGGCTCGCCCCGATGACAGCAACCAGCACCCCACCTTGGTCTGGTGGCCCCTCTCACCTCCTCCACCATCCTACCGCGGCTGATGCCCACCATGTTCCACGCACGCCCCCTGGTGGTCAGCGCACATCATAGCGGCTGGTTGTTTGGTTGTTTGGTTGTTCCTGTTATTCTGCTGTTCGGTCTATTTGCATATTAGCCTTTTATTGTATAGAATCATGTTTATATTTTCACCATTTACCAGTGGTTTGTAGTATCACTCAGACCCTTACTATTATTATTATACGAAATAGAAGATTCTTTTCTATTTCCCTTGAGAATAAGGTTACTGAAAGCAAAGGAGAAAAGAGACATACATATTTTCTGCTGTTTTGGGCAAATGGCCCTGGAAGGCCTTATGAGTTAAGTTGATTCAGCAGCCAGAGTGTCTGGTTCCTTTCTTGTGGGTCTGAGACCAAGATATGAATCCTTGTTTTTAAAGTGAGAGGATCTTCATGAGGAGTAAGGGCTGATGATTCTTCATGGAGGTACTGTTTGCTAATGACTAAGTTGGTCAGATATTAAATTATTAAAAGGATGTGAAATCAGTAATCAAATAATTGTAGTTATAGCTATTTCTCAAACTTTTTGCACAAGTATCTTTAATGGGATAGGATAATAAACCAGGGACATCTAGTGGACTGCTTGGTGTCCCATTGCTCCATTCTAAACATTTCATGAAAATTATACATTCAATGCTATAAAGCATCAGTATTTTATATAAATGACTAAAGGCTCAGTGCACAAAATTGATGCACTGGGGGGGGGGGGTCCCAAAGCCTTGCCTGTGCCCTCTCACAGTCTGGGAGCCCTCAGGGGATGTCTGACTGCCATGAGCCTGGCTTCTGGCTGAGCAGCGCTCTCCCTGTGGGAGTGCACTGACCACCAGGGGGCAGCTTCTGCGTTGAGCGTCTGCCCCCTCGTGGCCAGTGTGCATCTTAGCAACTGGTCATCCCACCGTTTGGTCAATTTGCATATTAGCCTTTTTTATATAGGATGTTTTATATTACTTACTATATGAGATTGTTTAATTTCTCTTTTGCTTAATGGCTAAAATAATTAACCATTTATTGAAAATCTATGTTGAATGGAGAAATACGACTACACTAGAGGGCCGGTGCATGAAAATTCATGCATTGGAGGGGGGGGGGCCCTCAGACCGGCATGCCCCCTCTCACAGTCTGGGAGCCCTCAGGGGTGGGAGGCAACCCGGTGATCAGGGGAAGGTGATGCCCCCATCACACCTCTGCTGCTGCCACTGCTGGCAGTGCAAGCCTTGGCCGGCCCTGGTTACCTGTGCCTTGGGCTGGCCCTGGGTGTCTAGGGGGCTGAGGGGACTGGGGGACTCCAGACGCAGGTGCACGGAGCATTCCTGCCACCCTGGCAGGGCCGAGGGACTGGGCACCACCATCTTGTGGCAGTGGGCACTGCCATCTTTGAGGGTGTGGTAGTCAATTAGCATATTCCCTCCTTATTGGCTGTGGGTGCTGCCATCTTTGCGATGGCGTGAGTGTCAATTAGCATACTCCCTCTTTATTAAATAGGATACCAGCTTTCTTGTCTGGGCAATTTTTTTTGTGTGAAAAAATATTTACACATATAAATAAATGGATATAAATGTGAGACAATATACCCAGCTTAATGAATATGTCAGCAGAATCCCTGCAGAGAAGTGCTGGGATGATGTTTCCAAAGGGTGGTGCCATCCAACATGGAAATCTTCAATAAATGAATCTTATCACTGTGGGAAGTTTAGCTAATTGTGTCATACCAGTGAATGGCTCATTGATTTAACTCCTCAGTCTTTTTCACTAGACTAGACATGTTCAGTGATGAAAGATAAGTCACTCATACATTTTTAAAACCATTCACATTACAATTTCTGTCACATGTAATAAAAGGTAAAAAACTGCTTATATTGCCAAAAGATCAAGTCTCTTTTTCCAACTCTTAATTACTGTTATAAGATGATCACCACGTACATTGTAACCGTTCTCAGGCTTACAATTGTCCGATGTGAATGCTCAGCTTTGAAAGAGAGCTGCTAAGTAATTCCAATTGGTGAGCAGCGTGGTAGGTAAACAGTGGGTGCTTTCAACCTTATCCCCATGTTTACCTTTGTCAGGACATCATTATTTTCCTCTTTGAAGAAAAGCAGCAAAAAAATTTTGACTAATGTACTCTATGTGCCAAGTAAAGATTTAGTTCTGTATATGAAAAATTCATTTCAGATTCCAGCATAAATATGGTCAAGAAGTATTTAAGTTATCACTTTACCATCTGACTGAAAATACTAAGAAAACCAGGATGCAGCTGTCTTGCTGTTGCTGAGCTCAGGATACAGAATGGGCACAGTGCAAACCCCCATTCTTGCATTTTATCTGCTATGGTTTTAGACCCAGAAAAAATATATATCTCTATCTCTACTTTTTCCCAGTTGAAAAAAAAAATAAATATTTGAAAACTTCATTATAGGTAATTTCACAGTTGAATCTGTCTTTATAGATATACATTATTATTTGAGGGGAAATAAAAACACCAAAATGTTCACTTTTCATTTATATAAGTTGTTAACTTACAAAATTTAACTGAGTGAATTTGAATATATAATTGGTTTAATTAAACAATTTGTGATATGGTCAACATCCGTTTAACAACTAGAAGGAATCTTGGAGGCATTGTACAAACTGGAAGGAAAAAGGGTGGGGCAGGAAGGAATTAACAAAAAAAAAAAAGGAAGGATGATTTTTAGACCAAGACATCCTTCTTTTGGGAAGAAGGGAAAGGCAAGGGATTTTATTATGAAACATCCAGACTGCTTGATTAAGATTATATTTCTGGCAAAGTTTGAAGCAGCAATTAGGTCAGGTATAAAATGTAGGTTTGTTATCGTGAATGAATTTTAGCACAATTAATGCAATTTTGGGGTTGTGGTGCTCTCTTTAACAAAGTCTAAGGTAACAGTCTTTCTGATTTCAATCTTTCAACCAATTATTTAAAATATCCTTTGAGCATTTTAAAATAAGGACACTCTTTTTTCAAGCTTCACTTTCTTTTTATGTCTCAAACTTTATTTATTCATATCTTCTATGCAGTGATTCATAAAATTTCCTATTATGCACAAGCTTATTCTTCTAATATGAGTTTAAAACTTATTTTGTAAGAGACTTCAACTATTTTTGTTTGTTCCAGGTAGAAATCTTATTTTACTAATGCAAATGTGTAATAAATAGAAATTTATTTTCAAAACTATAAACATTTATTTTCTATTTGTGCCCTATTCCATCAGAGTTAAACTTGTAATACAAATTATTTTGTAGTCTCCCCTTTCCAGTTAGGTACTGTGTCAAGGTTCCATGGTTTTATATCATCCTAAGACATCAAAGGTTAAATTGGTCAGCTAGTCTTGAGTGTACTCTGTGCCCGGCCAGTGTGGCTCAGTTGTTGAGTGTCAACCTATGAACCAGGAGGTCACTGTTCAATTCCCAGAGCACATGCCTGCATTGTGGGCTCAATCCCCAATAGGGGGGATGCAGGAGGCACCTGATCAATGATTCTCTCTCATCATTGTTTCTATCTCTCTCTCCCACTCCCTTCTTCCCTCTGAAATCAATAAGAATATATATCCTTTTTTTTTTTTAAAGTGTACTCTGTCTACACTGACTTCTAATGAGTCATGCCTTATCTTGATTATTTCTCAGTGGTTAGTCTATACAAATTCCTACTAAATTTTTCCTTGTTCTCACCTGGTCCATTAAGTTCAGCAAATCTCTCTCTCTCTCTCTCTCTCTCTCTCTCTCTCTCTCTCTCTCTCTCTCTCTCTCTCTCTCTTTCCTGCAATACCACGCTCAGACAGAGAGAAATCCTGTGTGTTCTTTCTATAACATTGTGCTGGGGGACTTTTTTTTTTAGCTCAACTAAGCCCTAGTCTGCCTAGAAATTCCATGCTACTGCTTTTATTTTTTGCCCCATTTTGTGTTGCTTGGATATTATTCTGCTGTTGTAATGCACACTGGGACTGAGGCTCTATTTGCATAACATATAATTCAGTCATTTTTCCCTGGAGACTCACTTCCTTGCTAAGTTGTTACTGGGAGATAAGGTACAATTACACTCTGATCTCAGTTGCCTCAAATATGTCCAGGATGAATGTGTTGTATAAAAATAACAGAATGTATTACAAAATAAATTAAACGGACCATTGGTCTGCTTCTACATGCATGTTTCCTTCCTTTTCCTCTTTTAATAGGAAAATACTTTTCCTTCTTCCAATTTCAGCCTTTTCCTCTTACCTGGGATTTTTATTCCATCTCTTCCTTCCTAAGGCACTTGTTTCTGCCTTTAATTCATTACTGTATACTAGTACCTACTCATTCTGATGGTGAGGATGATGGTGACAGTGATGATGGTAGCTGTATCAGCAAGGGTAAAGTCAGAGCCCATGTCAGGTAGTTTAATGGGGGGAACATAACACAAGAAACTAGTTGTAAAGGAAATAAAAGACATGAAAAACTAAATTGTGGCACTAAGTGGGTGACAGTGAGCACTCAGAGCTTGGCAACCACTGAAAGCTGCTTCCACCCCCATAGCTGGAGGTGCAGTGGAACACAAAGGAGCCACCGGAGTTCAGGGATTGCTGGTGTCCAGGGGAGCTCACACCCTGCAGGAGAGGCAGCTCCTGCTGAGAGCGGGCATGGAGCTGAAAAAAAAGAGAAGTATAAATATTTGACTTCTTTTTTCTCCTCTAGTGTTCTGCTAGTGCGTCCAGGATCTTGAAACTAATTAGAAGCCAATAGACAAAGGCACCTGGGAAACAGAGAAATCTGACATCTGAGATGTGCTGTAGAGAAGAGCAAAGGACATCAGGGAATGAATCAGAGAATAAACAAAGCAATCACAGCACCAATATTCAAGGAGTAATAGCACATGTAATGGTGCCAACCTGTAATATTTGTAAATTAGCTACCTCTAATTCCTACTTACTCCTATACCTTGCAATGTCTTCTAATTCTTTCATTCCATTGAAACAGTCCTTGACAAGGACCGGAAATGAAATGATCTTTCACTATCACATACAATAAGTGTTTTTCATTCCTTCTTACTTGTCTTATTTCTCTTTTTCTTGAAAATGTTTCTGCCTATTAGCATAAAAGGCACTGCAATTTATTTTTTATCTTTTTTATTATCAGACAGTAAGTTGGAGAAAGTAGGAAAGAAGGCTACTTCGTGCATCTTGATACATTTTATGAAGATATCACACATTTCTATTTATATTTCCATGGCCATACTTAGCTTAAAGAGAGACAGAAGTAATATATTTTAGGAAGGTGGTAATATGCTTTTCTAAATAATCAAGTTCTGTTATTTAAAAAAACATATTTGAATGGATATTGTGAGAATCCTAGCATTATCTGTCAAAGAGTTCATGTTTGATATCTTCAATTGTCTCAATAAAATATTAAGTAGATCATTAAAACAACACAATAGAGTTGGACATATGAAGAGGACAAGATAAATTATCTTAGAATGTTGGGAAATCAATACACTATGATGACTTCATAGGGATTTTAGGAGTTACTTATTTTGTGCTCATTTGAGGAATTTGATTGACTTTAATGTAAAATGTGTTCAGTTGATTTTTTTTCCTTGTAAATATTTAGGTATTCAATTATAGGTAGCTAAGTGGTATAGTATAATTCAACAAGGATTTTCCTAGAGTTATAGATGGAGGGAAAGGGGGGAAAGAGTTTAAAATGTTTGCAAATGAGTGTTTATAGTAGCATATTGTGTTATCAAGCTGAACAGAAAAGGAAAAAAAGCTGGGAGAGGGCTGTTAAAAAGACAGGTATAGCATGAGGGTTGAAGAGAGTTAGGAATTTAATTTCTGAAGTCCACGTTTTAGATCCTGTTGGATTTCTAATGAAATAAAAGCTAAATGTTGAAATGGATTTCTAATGTAGAGTAAGAAATGAGAGTTTGAGGACCAAAGAGATTGGATTATGGCTGAAACACCAATGTTGATGTTGAAGAAGTTGAGAGTTACAATGATTTAGGGAGGAATTGTTTTATTTGAGAGATGTTTACAATTAATGATAAGAAAAAAGGTCAGAAGATGGTATCAAGGCACAACAGAGAGTAAAATAAGAGAATGATATAAGCTTTAGATACCATTAATTCCTCCAGAAGAAGTTTGTGTGTGTGTGTGTGTGGGGGGGGGGGTGATAAATCAACTTAATGCAAGTATTAAAGAGGAGAAACATCTAACTCACCTCTTAGACCTGTGGTTTGTGAACTGAAAAAGAAAAAATGAAAAGATTTTCTGTTAAGATCAATTTAGTGCAAGAATTTCCAAAAAGGGGAGCCAGGTTTTAATGAAGGTCAGCCAGTCATGAGAACATTTATGGAAGAGATAGCAGTCCTAGGGGAGCTTGTTGATCACAAATTAGAAGGTTGAAATGTATGAAGGAGTGTGGAAGATGACAGGGAAGATAGGAGTGCATAGATAGCAACATGGAAACTGGTGATTACTTACATACATAAGCACATGATCCCACAGTCTGAAGTGACGGTGAGCCAGAACACTTATTTCTGTGCTCTTTGTGCTTTTCTAGTGATTTACTGAAAAGCAGCTCCTTGAAGTTTCCATTTTTCTGATGGTTAAGAAGGGAGCTATATTGTGATTGCTTGTTTAAGTTTCTTAGAATTTTTTATAGTTCTCTCTCGGCTAGTTTATAAACTTTTTGAAGTCAAGGATCCATTCAATATTGCTAACAAGTATATTCCAAAGAACTTGAATAGTACCTGCTATTGTTTGCATGTGGCTTCTCATGCAAAATTTTGCAGAGCGCCCTAGCTGGTCTGGCTCAGTGAATAGAGTGTAGGCCCATGAACTGAAGGGTCTTGGGTTTGATTCCAGTCAAGGGTACCTTGGTTACCATCTACATGAGTTCTCTCTCTCTCTCTCTCTCTCTCTCTCTCTCTTTCTCTTCTCTCTCCCTCTACCCATGCTCTGTCTTTTCTTGAACAATCAGGAACAGAGAAGAGGCTACCTCCTTTAGACAAGGGTATGTGATCTTCACTGCAGTTCTTACCATTCTCCAATGAAACCCTGCCTCTCGCAATTGTCCCTTATTAGAGCCCTGCCATGGTTGTTAACCTTAGAGAAATATGTCTCTATACCTGTGCCTTTATAAAGAATTGAAAAGTAAAATCTAGCCCGATAAAATATCACACTTTAAGAAAATGGGAAAATATATGTACCTGTGTAAGTAAAACCATTCCACAATGAAATATGCAAACAGTCTCTAACAAAGACAAAACCCAGTTCACTTCAATTGTTTATATTATCACCTTGGCCCCTGCAAACGTTTTATATTTTGTTTGTGTTCTCATCTCTTGCACGTGCCCTGGTGATGGGGGGAGGTAGTGGAAGTGGAAGAGGGCATAAAGGGGATAAATAGTGGTGAAAATATAATTAAAAATAACATAAAATAAAAGTAATGTGGAAAAAAGAAAGAAGAGACAGAAATCTAGATTTGCATATGAAATATTCCAATTTTTAAAGTTGGTTAAACTTTTTAAAAAACAGTACAGGCAAAATATATTATCTCAGATGGCTATATTTAAGCTCTCATTCTCAATTTAGACTTCTATGTATTTAATGAATATCTCTTTTAAAAAGTGAATGAGCCCAGCCAGCATGGTTCAGTGGTTGAGCATTGACCTATAGATCAGGAGTTCATGGTTCGATTCTCGTTCAGGGCATATGCCTGGCTTGCAGGCTCCATCCCCAGTGTGGGGCATATAGGAGGCAGCCGATCAATAATTCTCATCATTGATGTTTCTATCTCTCTCCCTCTCCTTTTCTCTCTGAAGTCAATAAAAATATATTTTTAAAAAGTACATTAGTGAATGATTTGAAGAAAATAATTTTCTTATATTAAACTTAATATTACAATTTTTTTTAACTTTCTTATTCTGAAGTTGTTGGTTTTAAAGTTCTTAAAGATAACCTGCTGCTGTATTCAAAAGGTTTGTTTGACCTAGAGTAAAGCAAGTGACCAGATTGCATAATCACTTTTTATTTGTGAAATTATTTTTATACAATCTTTATAATTTGTTGTGACCTTTTCCTAAAGATAGAAGTAATGCATTTATCTAACAAAATTGCCTTTAAAGACCTTGTATAATTATTTTATATATTAAATTTAAGTATTTCCAGTAAAAAGCTATTTTGCAGTGAGATTTCTCTTCTCTCAGGGCTGTAATAAATGAATGAAGGATACTAATAGTAGGTTATCATACTTTGTTAGCTATGGTGGTCTAGAAAGAATTTCCATCTTGATTTTTCAAAAATGTCCTTAAAATACCTCCAATTGAGAAAAGCAAAATTGATATTGTTTCCAAAACAAACAAACAAAAAACTTAATACAAATACGTCTACTTTACATAGAAATTTATACACAAGTATTTTCAAAAGCATAATTTATTTCTAATATAGAAATATATTTATTAAGTATATAAATATATTATGACATTTCATAAGTGCATATTATAATGAAAACAGAATCTTTCATATTTTTGAGGTGTCCTCTATGTCAGAAAGGAGGTGAGAAGCTAAATATGCAAATGGAAAATGGCCAGACCACATAGAAAAATAAAACTCAAGAGAAAGACAAATATCACAGGATCTCATTTTTTTGTGGAATCTAATGAACAAAATGAACTGACCAACAAAATAAGACCGAAAGCATGGAGGCATGGAATAGACTGATGTACCTTGATGTGAAGTTAGGGGGATGAGGAGATAAACCAAGTAACTTACATACTTATATGCATAGCCCATGGACACTAGCAATAGGGTGGTGAAGACCTGGGGGGTGGGTACAGGCTGGGAGGAGGGGGGAATGGGAGAGATCTATAATACCATCCTATATAATAAAGAGGTAATATGCAAATTGACTGTCACACCCTCATGCAAGATGGCCGCCCCCATGTGGTCACAAGATGGCCGGCAGGGGAAGGCAGTTGGGGGCGAACAGGCCAGCAGGGGAGGGCAGTTGGGGGTGATTGGGCTGGTAGGGGAACAGTTACGCGTCAATCTGGCTGGTAGGGGTGTGGTTAGGGGGTGATCAGGCAGGCAGGCAGGCAGGCGAGCGGTTGGGAGCCAGCAGTCCTGGATTGTGAGAGGGATGTCTGACTGCTGGTTTAGGCGGTGGGATCGGGCCTAAACTGGCAGTCGGACATCCCCAAGGGGTCCCGGATTGGAGAGGGTGCGGGCTGGGCTGAGGGACACCCCCCCAATGCACGAATTTTGTGCACCAGGCCTCTAGTCAACAATAAAAAAAAAACAAAAAATAAAACTGTAGTTCACAAAATTTGTACCAACCAGTGCAGGAAGCCAACCTACATACAATCTATTTGCTGGTTGGCTCAAGATGGTAATGGCTTGATCAATGAATAACAGCTTTGCTAATTTTGGCCCAACTTCAAACCAAAGAAAGCCAACTATGCTACCCTAACCAATCACAGAGGATGCTCAGTTTCTAGTTAGCCCGCTTTCAGCTTTCCCATGCC
Source organism: Myotis lucifugus (assembly GCF_000147115.1). NCBI lineage: Eukaryota > Metazoa > Chordata > Mammalia > Chiroptera > Vespertilionidae > Myotis > Myotis lucifugus. The sequence goes on from NW_005871650.1 coordinate 35,046, forward strand.
AATTTCTAATCACAGCCTTCCCCTTTTCCCATCATGGAGTTTTCTCACTCCCCTGTGTGTCTTTGAGTCTCTGCCAATGGCTAGTGATTCTGGCTGATGCTCTTGCTTTATAGCAAGCTCAGAATAAATAGCCTTTGCTTGTTCTCTTTTGGGTGGTCTTCATTTATTTCTATAGGAGTTATATGAAATTGTTTGTTTCTAAAAAGTACAAGTAAACAGATGGACAATGAATATTTACTCGGTGTCAGCAGATATATGAGGTAAAATATGGTGATATTTTGTAAATGGTAATATGTTAGTGTTCTTTAAGAGACTAAAAGGAAATATCTGCCTCTTCCTACACAAATAGGGAAGACATACTTTTTAAATAGGCAAGTTCTTTGACTACATATCTTCAGAGTAATATTAAGGCCTAGTGAAGGGTTTATATTTCAGGGAGAAAAAAATAGTTTCCCCAGGCAGTACCAGAAGGATAGGAGAAAAATGTTATTGTTTTAAGAGGAAAGGAGTTAACAGTTGCCTGTTTAAAATTCACACATGACTATAGCACATTTGACCTTCCATTTGCCAGAGTTTAGGGTAAATTTACCTCTAGAAGCAATCTTACCTAATAATAGACAAACATGTAAATTGACCGTCCCTCCACTATGCTCACCAGCCAATCAGGAGAGTATGCAAATTTACCCAACAAAGATGGCGTTTAATTTGAATACATAGGCACGAAGTGGCGGAGCGAAGACTGAAGGCTCCAGCCGGAGCAATGAAGATGGAAGGCTCCGGCCAGAGCAGTGAAGGCCTGGGTCCCGGGTGTTGGAGGAAAACCGGTGCTGGCAGCCAGGGGAAGGGAAGGCCTATTGCAGGAATCTCTTCATGCAACGGGCCTCTAGTATTTACTATGATAGGGTGTGAACTTCAGAAAGGCTTATATTGATAATAACAATGATGTTATTAAAAACAATTTTAAAATAGCAGCTATTATTTACTGATTTCCCACTGTGTATTACCCTGATTTTAAATTCATGATCTCATTTAAATCTAGCAAAAGTCCTGGGCAGTAGAGTTTATCTTTGTTTTAGAGATGAGTAAACTGAAGTTTAGAATATTCACGTGATTAGTGGCAAGACTGAAATTCAAACCCAGTTGTCAATGGCTTATAACATCAATTGCTTAGTTGTTCTAAGATTTTTCCAGGTCCTTTTTGAATAATCATCTCGATAAATACTTTTATTTTATTTATTTTTATTACATATATGTGTAATAAAAATATATATGTAATATATATATATATTACCCCAGTGACCTTAATATGTGATAATCCCAATAAATCCTGCAACCATCTAGCACCACTCCTAGTTATTAGGATATTATTGACTATATTCCCTTTGCTGTACTTTATATGGATAAATGCTTTTAAACAGTCAAGTTTGAAATAGGTTTTCTAGCAAGTCATACTTTTTTAATATTACCATTTATTTGTTTTTGTTTTTAGTTTAGCTTTAAGGCTGTAACAGTAGGAATTTTAATACTTTTATTACTTCATTCAATATGTATTGAACATTTATTCTCAGTGATGCACTCTCCTAGGCATAGGAGATAAAAAGTGGAAAATTCTTTGTATACCAATTGCTTGCAATCCAGTAGAAGATATACCCACAAAGAAAACAATAGAACTCTACATAACTAATGAGAGAGAGAGAGAGAGAGAGAGAGAGAGAGAGAGAGAGAAAGAGAGAAAATTCCAGGGAAAGGTGAAAATACTTTTATTTTCTTTCCTTTAATAATGTTTGCTAAGCACTGGCCATTTATTTGAAAATGCTGGAGATATAAAGGTGTTTAAATTGTTACATTCTAAAGGAGGAGATCAATGTTGAAGTTGAATAGCAGTGTTCAAGATTCCCAGGGGTTGCAGAGAAAGAACCCCTTACTCTGCTTAGAGTGCCAAGGAAAACTAAGATGTAAAAAATAAAAAAATAAAAATAAATAGTTCACCAGATGACTAAGTAGGGGATGGGGGGTTGGGAAACACACTCTGGATATTTTTGATTGTTGGAGTTGTTCATTTATTATCGAAATTGGGAAGATAAGTATTAAGAGAGGCCCTATTGAGCACTCACTGGGTGCTTACATATTTTTTGGTTTCATATAAACAGCAGTCCGTTCCTCTTGATGATCAGGATCTGTCAGCCAGATTTCTTTCCTTGGTATCAAGAGCCTGAAGTCATTGAGCAGCATCTGCATCTCATATTTTATTGATATAATTGATAGGCTGCCCTTGGAAGGATTCCTACTCTAGGGACTAAGAATTCTGGAGGCTAAGGTTGAAGAATGGAAATCATGAACCTTTCAAGTGGGTCACTGGATAGATGAGGAGCAAGGTCACTCCTAACTTCACCCTTTGGTCCCAGACCTATGTTTTGGTTGTTTTGAACTTATTATGTTTGTTGTACCACTTAATTGTTCTTGATTTAGGGTGAACCCCAAAGCCTGGACTTTGGTGTTCCATTGTTGCAGCTTCACCCTGCCAATCCTGCACCTCAACCATGTATTCAAAATGCTGTTCCAGTGCTCTATTAGATAGACTAGTGGTCACAGGGCAGTACAATATGAAATTAGACCAGTGGGTCCTGTGTTCATTTGCCCACTGTCACATGTCCTTTGCCATAGAGTGGCTCTCTTGGTTTGAGATGATGTCATACACCATGATGTCCTGGTAGATTAAACATTTTGCACCTTTGTCAAGTCTCTGTGGGTAGAAAGGCAAATTTATAGCTAAAACATGTGGCCATTCCAGTAAAGAAAGACCACTCCCCTTTCCAGGATCAAAAGGTACAATGGGTCAATTTGCCACCAATTACTGTTTGGTCTCCTGGAGTAATGGTTTTCCTGGAATTATCCTGGGTTCTGCCCGCCCCTCCCCCCCCCCCGGCTCCAGTCTTTGGCAAACTGGTGGTGTTGATCACCCTACATGGTACTTTATATATGATATGAATTAATATAGTAAACTTCTCTGCTACCATGCTTAATGCATGAATTAAAGATAGATATATCTGCAATTATGTTTCAACAAAACACACATTTGTGTACTCACCCAGGTAATATTTGAATATGTGTAACACTATTAAGTGATTAAGCTACAAAGTTTGTTTTACATCAATAAATTGAGTTAGGAGTGTGCATTTGAAAATATAAATAGTAAAGGACCCAGAGGTATCAATCATCTCACAAATATTGGAGCACAGCCAAAACAAAGACAAGTGTTCCCATGATAAGCAATTTTACCCCTGGGTTTTAAAGCAAGTTCACAAAATGATGAACTTGAACACATATAGTATGGACTCATACTCATTAGATTTCATTACTTTTCTCACTTTACACTTTTATGTTTGTGTTTTCTAAATGGACAAAGATCTTTTAATAACCTGCAAAGAATATGTTACTAATGGAGGGATATATTTTTAAATGTTCATTTTAGGGGCAGAAGAAAATTTTGTCAAAAGTCAGAAAGTCAATTGGTCTTCAGTCTTTCTTCGCTCCAAATACCAAGAAAACCTTGAAGTGCACTGTTCGAGTGGCTTAGTTGATTGATCATCTTCCCCTGCACCAAGAGGTTGCAGGTTCAATTCTGGTCAGGGCACCTGACCAGGTTGCAGGCTCAATCCCCTCAGTAAGGGACTTGCAGGAGATAGCCAATCGTTGGTTCTCTCTCCTCAATGTTTCTCTTTCCCCTCCTCTTGCCCCCCTCTCTCAAATCAATTTTTAAAAAAAGAAAACCTTGAAGTACATTTTATATTGTTTTAAACAAACTTTATGCATAAAACTATTGAAAAATATCAAAAGATCTGGTATCAGAACATTAGAACACTGCCTTTATTAGAGATTGCAGTGCAAAAGGGTGGGGCATAAGAGCTAATGGTTAAATGATTTTTATGTAGAAAGCAACTGATAGGCATTGCATAGAAAATTATTTCAAAATTTTTAACTATATGATACAAATCACTTTGAGTCAGTCACTGTGATTTTATAAAGGCATGACTACTTTTTCTTTATTTTTTAAGTAACAGAAAGTGCATTTCCTTTTTTTATTGTCTAAAGTTTTACATATGTCTCCTTTTTTCCTGTTTGACCCCCCTCCCCCCGGCCCCGCAGCCATTCCCACTTTTTAAATGGGACTGAAATAAACCAAAAGTCACAAACCTATTATATTGAATATTTTTTGTGTGATGCTAGTCAAGTTATATTAATATTAGAATATTAATTTTTTCAGAAATATTGTATATATGATACAAATAAAATTTAAAAATTAAAACAAAAACAGTTTTCTTTCTTGTCTGTGTGCATATTTCCTCACATATACACACTTGATGTGTAAAATACCCTAAAATTCACTATGATTCTGATTATTAAAGATATCAATGTCTGATAAGAGAAGCAACTTGTTATGAGCTTTCACAGCTTCAAATTTTTGACCATAGTTCAGACAAACCAATTCATCATCTTTTAAGTATCCTTCTATAAAGAAATTTTTGTACTCAAACCTACCAGGTTATCTCTTCTTATCCCTGACTTCACTCTTCCTCCCTTCCCACCCCAAGAAGAGAAAACCACTGTTCTTCTCATTTTGTAATTTGTTCTATAATAATGATCTGTCAGCATATCTGGCTGCATCAGCACCACTGAGAGTTTACGTGAAGTTGCGCTGTCTGTGAAGCAAAGATTTTTCTGATAACCCTAGACAGCCATCTTCAGACTGACTTTTACACACAGAACAAAACGAGTATTTTGTTTTCTTATTGGGAAGGTTCTGTAAATATAGAATAAATCTTTGTGTATCAGACAGTCCACAGATACTCACCTTTTGTTTTTGTTTTGTTAGTTTTCAGTTGAAGTAAACATGTATAACGTTAGCTGAGTATGTTTATTTTCTTGACATTTCCAGTGTAGCTTACAAAACCAAATCAATATTAATGAAGATAAAACATTACCACACTAGAGCTGTGTGTAAGAATGAGTGATAAAATCTCAAAGAGAAGTTTTCTTATGGTGCCTATGGGGGGGGGGAAGCTTATTATTTTAATTCCAGGCTTTCCTAAACCTCAATAATTTTGAAATAGCTGCTATTCCCCAAGGAAAATGAATTATAGAATACAAAGAAATTTCTTCCAAATAAGTGAGTGCTGACTGACTAGTTTTATTCAATTAAGGAAAAAATAGGAAAAAAGATGAATTTGAAGAGGTAAAAGTAAATTTAAAATTAGAAAAAAAAACAAATGTAATGTAGGGAAAATCATTGGGCAGCAATGCAAGGATGGAAATGACTCAAATTCAATCCACTTGATGCATTTCAATGCCTGCCATATACAAAGTATACACTTTTGTACCATGAACCTCCAAATGCTCTAGATCACAGGTCTTGTGTCTAAAGGACAGATTATGCCTTTGATAACAGGGGCACAAATTGTCCCATCACCATCTGGTAGGAAGCACTGTATATTGATTCTGAAAAACGACTACACTGGCTGCTGGTCACTAATTTGACCGTATCAGCCTTATTTATTTGGTAATTTTTTTTATAATTAAAAGATCTCTGGTGAAGTGATTTTGCTAGATATCAACTGCCTGATCTTTTTATATAAGCTAAGAAGAGGGAATAATCATGTGATCAGCACTATGAGATATTGTGAGCCAGAGGCATTAGCCTGAGGCAAGTCTATCAATACATTTATTGCCAAAAAAGAAGTGTTTTTTTCTTTATCTCAGTGAATCCTGTATAATAAAAGCCTAATATGCTAAGTGTCCGACCATTCAACCATTCGACCATTCGCTATGACACACACTGACCATCAGGGGCAGACGCTCTGACCCCAGCTTGCTGCTGGGGTCCGGCCAATCGGAACTGGGTGAGATGGGCCAGACACGCCCTGGAGCCCTCCCATGGTCCCTCTCCAGTACCGATCGTGCACCAGTGGGGTCCCTCGGCCTGGCCTGCACCCTCTAGCAATCTGGGACCCCTCGGGGGATATCAGAGAGCTGGTTTTGGCCCGATTCCCTGCCTTTAGTTTGGTACATATTAACATTTGGTGATCTGTGTTAACATCCTGTATTCTTGAGTTAAGGTGTACTATGCTTTATTAAATTGCAAAAGTAATTTACAAAGTGCAATCAATAATGTTTATCTAAAATTAAAGCAAAAAATAAAAATAGAATCTTGATTTTCAACAGGATTGATGCCATGATATTAAAAAATATTGTAAATTTATGAAAATGAATACTTGAATAAAGCTATTATATTCTGACTTTTGGTACCCTTTTCATCTAGGGCTCTAGGCCAACACAACGCTTTTGGCTGATTGCACAGGGTAGGGAAATCAATCCAAGAAATAAACTTCAATAATGTCTATAATAACCCACCAAAATATACAGAAAGGTGACTGTGGTCTTCAGTCCAAAATCCCATTCTGTAGGAAATGCCAATAGTTTGAGCAGGTCATGCAAAGTTAATGTCCAACTATTTGATTTATTCAAAGTGTTTGCAACTAAAACAGTAGGAAACACCACAGGTGTGTCCAGAACCAGAGAGCACATAGTCCTAAATTCACCCCTTTATTCAAAATACCACTTCTTTCCTTATAGGTATCAACCGATGTCTGAGCATAGGGTCTTCAGGGAAGGGTTAGAAGGGCTTCAGCAGATGCTGACCTTTCAGCCCACAAGGAAGCTGTGTGAGGCCTGGCGAGCCAATGAGCCAGGGCCCATTGTCCAGGCTTGTCCATTTATCCGTGTGGCATGCAAAAGTCATTTTCTAAGTATGCCATGACATAAGAAAATAGTCTCAAAGCTTTTTTCTCCTGGACAGACTTTCTTTTAAGGTGGGAATAGCTACACATATCTGTCACATGACCAATACTTACTTGATTTGCATGTAATATTTCTCATTATATAATTCCCATAAGATGGGAGGGGGGAAGGTGAGGTGGAAGAGGTTTATTACCTATTCAAACAGGAGCCATGATTGTGATGTTTCCCTTAATGGAAACCTTAATTCTTTTTTTGTATCAGAGTTGTGCTCTTGGTTCCCCTCCCTTCTGCGTTTTAACAAATGTGAGATGTGATACAATTCTCTTTGCCTATTTTTCTTGTTTCTATACAAAGTCTTCACTGATATGAACACTGTTTTAAATTTGCTAGCCTAACCCATTCCTATCTACTTACTAAACTTGATGTCTTTCTCTTCTCCAATACCATAAGCTATCTGCTCACTCAATATTATACTATTTGTTTTTATCTGTAGATAAATAGAAATAGCTATTTTCTTCACATCTCTGGTTATTGTGGGAGTCTTCTAAATAACAGAATGACATTTTGGATTTTCTATCCTGATATTTAGGGGGAAATACATGCTGTCAGTTGGTGGGTGTTTGTCATACAGTAGGTATTTTGAGAATCATTTCTATTAACTGTGAAAATTGGCTACTTTTTGTTGTTTCTAAAAATCTCATATGAGCAACAATCCAGCTAATAGACAAAACTACAAGCCTGGCTGTTTGCTTAAATTCGAATCTTCTCTACCCAAATAGCTCGTAGAGTATATAGCCATAAGAAGAGTTTTCATAAAAATGAAAAATGGTCCTGTATTGATTGACTGCTTACACTCACATTTCCTGCCTGTTTTATGTACACTTCCAACCTAAGAGCCTTGAAATTTGTCTTAGACAGCCATAAACTCTAGGAACATCTCTTCTTTGAAATATAAGAACCACCCGGCAAAGTTTCTATCAGGATTATTACTAAAACATTATTTTTGGCAGAACTATTTGAACTTTTTTAAACACTGATGGGATAGTTCTAAACATTGGCTGGACATGATAAAGAGAATGAAAGATTTGTTCAGTATAATCCAAAACAGTTCAGGATTCTGAACCATCCCTGGAAAATTTCAGATCTTCAGGGTGGCCAAATTCAGGTGAGACGAGGAAGAAAATTAATGATATGTGTGGTATATATATTGGCTAAGGTGCTAATCCTTCACAGTTAAACTGTAACAGAACCACAGAGGGCAGAAAACAGAGCATACCTACAAAGCATGATATAAATACCTCTGTAACATATATATTTTTTCAAAGCAATTATTTCCTTATTGCTATAAGTGTTATATTTTACCCAAAGGGATTACCATAAAGAAGCAGGATTGAAGAAAAATATACTTTGATAGATACTCTCCATATTAATTTAAGAGTTTTGAATTCTTCAGGACCTATATCACTCCAACTATTCCACCATGAAACTTGGTTTTTGATCAACACTTCCAGATTATTATAGAAAAGTAACAAGAAGCCACAGGTAAAAATGTTCACACAAGTAAAGATAGGTGCCCCCCAAAAAAATATACACACACTTTGGATAATTATAAAGGCAGTGTTTATTAAAATACATTTCATTTTCATTGAACAGCTATACAGCACACTCTATGGATCTTGAAAAAAACATATAAAGTCTAAAGTAAATTGTAAATAGTCATGATATATTGGACCTTGAGTATTACCAGTAGAAACAGAAATTTCTACCAAGGAGACTGTGGTCATATTTGCTATTACTGATATACAGTTTGTGCTTTTATGTTCTGCCTTTAATAAGCAGTGACTGTGAACCTACTGTGCTATGATCCTAGGTGGAGACCAGAATGATCGGATATTGTGACTTAGTTCTTCTGCCCTTATGGTAGCTAATCCTAGTGAGGAAGGATAATAGTTTAGGTTTAAAAACATCTGAAAGGCATGGCTATTTTTGTTGAGGGTCAGAGCCTTATGAATTCAGAGATGTCGGCAAAAGCATTTGTAGTTGCGGAAATCCTCTAGAAAAGGACAAGACTTGATTGGATCATTAAAGAATGAAGAACAGATTCCTAAGCTGAGAGGAGGTGGAGAGAGCATTGCAGGAGGTGGGCAACCTTCCAGGAACAACAGAGAGCTCAGGAATTGTGGTGAATAGCTGAATTTGGCTTAAACAACTGATTTCCAATGGCAAACAGCTGTGAGAAGATGGGAAGGGCAGGCTGGAGACAGAAGGGTGATCTTTAAAGGGCTGTTTCCATGGCCTTTGTCATCAGCACTGCAGGTTTGCAGGAGAAAGGTGACACTAGTCAGGGCTGTGTGAAAATGTATCATTTTTAATGTGTTTTTTTGTTTGTTTGTTTGTTTTCGTTCATTTGGTGGGACTTACGGCCTATGAGAAAATTTATCTGTAATTGTTTCTTTTATAAAAAATCCATTAAAACTACCTGAAGACTTATTTCCACAAAAATCTTCCTGATCTCTCTGAAACACAGGTTCTTCTTCCTCTAACATAGACCCAGCAAAAATGGAAGCCCCATCCTATTTTTATTGCCCTTCTGCGTATAGGAAAGCAGCTCCTAGGCCTCCTTCAAAAGAGGAAATAGCTCTATTTCTGAGGACCTAACGTGTTTCTATGACAACCAATTTTTCACTCCCCAAGAACCATTTCAATGGCCCTGGAAGTCTCAAAGATACTGCCATGTGTTGCATATATTTTCTAGCAACAGATCATTTGGTCTGTGGCCAATAGGGTTAAATTATAACAAAGTTTATTGATGACTAGGATCTTCAACCTCAGAACAATTGATTATTTGCCAAACATCATGTATACCCTCTGGCTAGGTAAAATATAGTCTGGAAACACCCTCACAGAGTTCTCAGGCTTACCCTAGGGGCTATGGGAAGTCAGATAATACGACACTCTGTTATCAGGCCCTAGTTGTATGTTAGGTAAGGCGAACATCTGTATGCCTTGTTTTAAGGGATCATGCAAGTTGCATTTATCAAGCCCTAGTAGTGGAGGTGACACAGCAAACAGAGAGGAAAGTTAGAGTAGTAGAAGGATGAGGAGTAGGTAGTATCATGGAAATGTAGAAGAGAGATTTCAAGAAGGAAATGATAAATGCCACAATCAGAAGATCATACACACACACACACACACACACACACACACACAGATTTTCTATTACATTCAGCAACGAGGGTATCATCAGTGACCTTTATCCATAGCAATTGTACTGAATTTTTAGAGGTCAAGAAATGAAAGTGATACAAATAAAAGAAGACCCAATACTCCTTCAAGGGCTTTGGCAGTGAAAAAACAAAGAAAGATATTGTAAAACTATAGGGTAAATAGAGTCGATAGGATATTGTTTTGTGTAGGTTTGTTTTTCAAGGTGAAAGAGTCATGGTTTTGATTAAAAACTGAAGACAATAGCAAATGCAGTACTCCCTCCTTATCTGCAAGGGACATGTTCCAAGACCCCCAGTGGATGCCTGAAACCATAAATAGTATTGAACCCTATATATGCTTTTTTTCCTATACATACATACCTAGGATAAAGTCTAATTTATAAATTAGGAACATTTAAATATTAAAGACAATCTATAATAATAAAAGCATAATATGCTAATTAGACCAGACAGCTGAACAACCTTTCAAACGTCATTCCGGACATCCTTCTGGATGAAGCCATCACGGTGGGGGCCAAGGCAGAGGCAGTTAGGGGCGATCAGGCAGGCAGGTGAGCAGTTAGGGGCAATCAGGCAGGCAGAGTGGTTAGGGGAGATGAGGCATACTTGCTTAGTGGTTAGGGCAATAAGGCAGGCAGGCAGAGTGGTTAGGGGCAATCAGGCGGGGAGGCGAATGGTTAGGGAAGATCCGGCAGGTGAGCAGTTAGGAGCCAGCAGTCCGGATTGCAAGAAGGATGTCCGACTGTTGGTTATGTGCAAATACTATGCCCAACACTATTATCTTCTAAACCGGCAGTCGGACAGCCCCCGAGGGGGTCCTGGATTGCGAGAAGGTGCAGGCTGGGCTGAGGGACCACGCCCTTCATGCACATGGCCTCTAGTAGCTAATAATAAAATAGAACAACTATAACAATATATTGTAATAAAAGTTATTATGTGAGGGTGGCCTCTCTCAAAATATTTATTGTACTATATCATGCTTCTATTTCTTGTGATGCTTATGACATAATACCTACTTGATAAGATGATGTTAGATGACATAAGCAATGCAATGTAACATTAGACTACTATAAAGGTTATTTGAACACAAGTACTGTAATACTGTGACAGTAGATCTGATAACAAAGAAGGCTACTCAGTGACTAATGGGCTGGTAGGGTATACAGTATGTATGCACTGGGAAAAGGAATGATTAATGTATGGGCATGACGGAGCAGGACTGTGAAAGATTTAATCACTTTATTCAGAATGATGCACAACTTAAAACTTATGAATTGTTTATTTCTGGACATTTTTACTTAATATTTTCAGATATTGAAAATATTGACTGTGGGTAACTGAAACAATGGAAAGTGAAAACATGGAGAAAGGGTGACTGACTACTCTAGAGTGAGAGAAACTGAATATTCAGTGTAAAAAAGGGGCTAATTGATAGAACAATGTATTGAAGAAGTCAGAAGAACGGTGAAGTTGTTATTGAGCAGAAAGTATCTACAAAGGCATCTTATCTTTTCATCTACACTCACTACCTTGTTATCTCATCTAACTGCATAACCTTTTAAAAAATGTGGTTTTTTTTTCTGTTTTAGAGGAGAGAGAAAGAAACATCAATGTGAGAGAGAAATGTGGATAAACTGCCAGGGATTGAGCCCCAAAACCCAGGCATGTGCCCTGACTGGGAATTGAACCAGCAACCTCTCAGTACATAGGACCATGCTCAACCAACTGAGCCATACCAGCCAGGTCTAACTGCATAAGCTTAAATTACATCAACCTGCTGACTAAATCTATATTTATATCTCCAAACTTTATTTCCCTCATAAACACAGGTTTCATACTTGCTACTTAACTTCTCCATTTAGATGCCAGTTAGAGACTTTAAGTTACCATATCCCAAACCAAGTTTCTAATTTTCTACCCAAAACCATTTTGTGAATTAGTTACAAAAACTACAATTTAAAAATCATGGAGTCAACCTTGATGCCTCTATTTCTCCATGTGCCACTTGCACCAGTATATCATCTGTCCTACCTTTCAATCACACATCTGTTCAAATCATATCTTACCTCTCTTGCACCACTACAACCCTCGTTCAGTCTACCTTCATTTCACTGAATTATCACACTAGACTTCTGTTTTCTCTACTTCCATCCTTAACCCCACATAGTCTGTTCTCTACCACACACACACTGATGATTTAAAAATATGTTATATTGTGCATTCTTTTAAAATTAACAGGAGGAAGAAAGAATTTCTTGCCGAGCAAAACACCTCCACTTTTGTCAATCATCACCTGAACCTCTTTAGCTGGTCTGTAGGAAGACAGGTCAGGTGATATATATGGTGGTGGTAGGGAAAGAGTTAGTGAAGTTTCTCTTCTGATTGACTTTTTTTACCCTCAAAGAAATAAAAGGCATCACTAGAATTGTGGAAGAAGTATTGAATGTTCACAGGGAGAGCAAGATCTATAACATGCAATATTACAATTATTTTCAATCTCAACATGATCTCTGTCATTTTTTTTCCATCATCCATCAGCCCTCTGCTTGATCCAGTTATTTTTTACCCCGTGGCATGATATTCTAATCACTTACTGGAAAGAATTCTCAACTCCCTAGGTCAACCTCTGCTTTTCTCACAGGTTCCTGTTTGGAAACAAACATTGGTTCAATACAAGGATATTCTTTATTTATGATTGTTTTCATGCTGCTGAGTGCTACAGAAGAACACCATGGACAAGCTTATATGATTTCATTTTAAATCCAGGAACATAAATTCAGTTGGTAACTTAATACTTACTGGACACCCAACTATTTTTACCTAGGAAACTTGCCTGTTCATCTTCTAAGACTGTCATTTTTCTCTCTTCGTAAAGTACTCATGTCTCACTCTATCCTCTTCCTTCCATAAAGATGATTTCACCTCACACTTCACTAAGAAAATGTAAGCATTAAATGGGACTCATTTATCTCCCCATCACCAAATTTATAAATCAACCTGCACCTGCCACCATATTTTCTTTCTGTATTTTCACTAAAATGGTGAAAGTGTTTGACTTTTTCAAAGTCCAAATCTTCCATATGTATAATCAATTCTAGTCTCTGTTGTTTTTGTAAAGATATATCTCATCTATTTTCCATCTACCTGCTATATTATTATTTCATCTGTTTATTTCTATCAGCATACAACCTTTTTTTTGTTTTGTAAAGTGAAACTCACAGTGCTTCTTGTATTTAAATATGCATTTAATTAATGAAGTAAAAAACGCAATATGCTTGATTTTCTTAAAAGTTTTAAAGATGTTGAAAAATAAGTATAGCACTTGAAATGTATCTCAATAATCTCAAACTTCTCAGGTCTTCACATATCCTAACATAAACTATCAATATCATTCATGTATTCAATTCTCTTCTATTTCTATGTCATTATTATAATTGCATCTGGCAATAATCAAGGAATGCTTTGTTTACCCAACCAAAGAAAGTAAGGTAGCAATTCTCATTATGGACCATTGATTCTAGTCCAGAAACTGGGCATGCCCCCAAGGTGATTGAAAGTCCACCTGGCATTAGTTGGGTTATGTCTCTTCTTATATTTTAAGGTTTTGCAGCCATTTCAATGGCACTTTCCAGATCCTGCCTATTAGCAACAGCTTCCTGTGTCATTGAAACCTAAATTTCATTTTGAAACTCAGGATATCTGAGTCCACAGAATGTAAATCTCTTTTCTTTCAATTTGCCACCATTCTTTATATCATTCTTTTTAAAAAAAAAACTTTCTGACCCTGGCTTAGTTCTCCCGAACAAATTTAATTTAGTATATCTAGGATGAGACAAGCAAATCTTTGGGATTTTACACTTATCTCCTGTTCTATGGTAGTTTTTTTATGAATTCTTATAATAACAATACCTACCAATATACGTTTGCCTATCCTCTTTTAAAAGTGTCTACTAAGATTTCTTCACTCTTTTCACTGTCAAAGTCTTGACAATGCTGTTATATAAGCAGTGTCTATTTCTTTATCCACATTAAGAAAAAATAATACTCCTACTTCATGCATAAAGGAGAACTATATTACCAAGATCATTTTTATTATACTTTCAGTTCTCCTCACTTGATCTTCTACTTAAGATGACTGACATATGTGCTTGGTGATATTGAGAGAAGGAAAGAAAAGTACATATATAAATAGCTTATTAAACCAGTTAGGGTATAAGTTAAATATTAGTAAAGAAAAGATGCAAAGATTCCCTGGATATAACAGAATTTTATTTTTCTCTCAATTTTTTGGCCCAGAGATTGGCAGAAGATTTGAGGCCTGTTTGCTGGGGGGCATCTATCATCTTCAACACCTGGCTTCCATTTCTTGATATAAAGTGGCTGTCCAGTTGTCACTATTTTCCAGCAAGCAGGAAGGAGGAAAGATGAAAGGCAATAATTTTAAAAAATGTTTTTTCCAAGATGCTACCTTTGTGTTGCATATATTCTTTCTATTCTCAATCCAATTGAGTGTGTGGCCACTTAGCCACAAAGAAAACTGAAAAATGCTTTATTTAAGGGTTTCCTTGGCTCAAAATTAAAGGGAGGGGAGGGTTTTAGGAAACGGTTGAATGGAGACTAAGGAATGATTAGCAGTTTCTCCTTTGAGCACTCAGTATTAATGCATATCATTTCTTTTACACTTCCCTCCAGAAAGGCAACACAAAGTTGCATTCTGTACAGTCTACCATCTCTGAGTGATATGCAGCGCCCTTCATTGAGTCTGGATATTAGTCTTCAAGATTTGGTGACATATTATTTAATAGATGAAATGCTTCCCTCACTCTCTACTCCTGACACACACACACACACACACACACACACACACACACACACACACAACTTCACAGTATTATAATAGAACAGAATATTGCCAATAAAATCCTAATTTTGGCCATTTGGAAGTGGAAGAACAAGAGACACATAGCATCACTAATGGCTAATAATGATTATGCTGGACTCCTGATGGATGGTAACAATAAATAATTCCTTAATTTTTGGTGGAAAATTGTCCTTTTTAGATCTTGGTTCTTGTTTGATTCATCCATTGGTCTCCTTTGCTTTTGACTTGCCTTTTGGGACATTTTTTTCATGTCCCTTATGTAGTCATTGCTTTTAATCATTCATACTTTAATTTATTTACATTGTTAGGTCCACGTTTGCTTCCTTAAATTACCAGGGGTTACATGAGGCTATATTGTAGAAAAAAAACAATCTTGGCTGGGGAAAAAAAAAGCCATATCTTTGCTACCATATCTACTTAGCAAATCTTAATGAGGCATATTAGAAATAGGCTCTGGAAAACAATTTTATCTCCTTTGAGTAGAGTTTTACAGAAAAAAAACCTAATATTTCCAATACAATTTGGCATGCAGACACTATATTTACAGTCAATTCTAATGACAAGACACAGGACAAGAAAACCTCCTTTGGGAGAAATGTGATCCATTGTCTCTCTGCTTGCTACCTGGCTAATTCTTACCTGTCTTCATAAGTCTCTTTCAGGATCTTGCTAAAATTTCCAAGGTGAAGTCACACAGAGTGCAGCACACTTATTTTCAGAACCACCTGTAGGCTTGGAAAGCACATGGTTTGCCTTCCACACTACTATAGGTGACTGGCCAATATTTTCTCATGGCATAATAAGGGTAGTCTGCTTTTAAAGCTAAACCCTGTACGTTGTTGATGCTCACGGCCCACCTGAGAAGCCAATGCATCACTTGAGATTGTTTTATAGATTGTTTGTAGACATTGCTAAGGTCCAAATTACATATTTTTAAAATATACTTTTTATTGATTTTTATAGAGGAAGAGAGAAAGAGAAACATCAATGTGAGAGTGAAAAATCAGCTACCTCCTGTACACCCCCTATAGGGGATCAAGTCCGCAACTCAGGCATGTGCCCTGACTGGGATTTGAACCGGCAACCTTAAGGTGCATGGGAGGTGCCCAACCAACTGAGCCACATCAGCCAGGGCCAAATTACATATTAATTATGGTGTTGTATAAGTTACTATATTAGGCCCCCCAGATACAGTTAGTCAAATAAGAGGGAATTAAATTTGTCTTTCCTATAAGAATCCGAGGAATATGGAGGCTCCAGGGTTTTTAGGTGACATTCAGAATGGGATTGTCTCTGCTCTCCTGAACATGTAGTTTCCATCTCTGATGTGCTATTTGTTGTCACTTTCAGAACCCAAACAGAAAGAGAAAGTAGATAATACTGTATTTTCTTTTTAAGGATATAACCAGGAATTTATTCATATCACTTTATTGCTTAATTTGGACCACCCCAGAAGCAAGAAAGGCTGGGCAATTGGCCTCTAGTTAGACATTAATTGCCTTGCTGAAATTCAGAGGGGAGGAGGTACATTCTAAAGTTATGAAAGAAATGTAATCCTGGGAGATAATTAATTGTTTCTGCCACACCTACCTGGAAGATAGGTGTATTCTTCTACTCTTTATGCTACCTGTGTACAAAATATGCGGAGGTTGAGGACCAGGATCTATATTTTTAAAGAATGCACTTACTGGAAAGGATTGAAGTGGCAGAGGCAGCCATTTATTCTTCCTCGTACCTGGGTGACTAAATGAAATCTGTTCTGTAGATCCAATCTACATGGTGGGTGTATCCCACGCTTTGTAAGAAAAGCAAAATGTAAGGAAGTGTTTATTGGCAACAGGTCCAGCTGCAGTCTCCACCTTTACTAGTTATAGATGTGCCATTTTTATCTCAACATGTTTTATTCCTGTACCTATATGTATCATTTGATTCTGAATTTGGTGTGGAAGGGAGGGGTGCAATTTATCATTTCAAAATTTCCCATTCATTCTTTAATGTCTATTTCTGGCCTAGTGGTAACTCCTCTGCTCTACTGAAATTTTTCATATCTAGTTCACCAGTGGTTATCATGTTGCCTCATCCATGAACATCTTTCAGGTCTGACTTTGCTCAACCTCTCAGTGGTTATTTCTTCTCACTGGTTAAATTTCCCCCCTTTCTTTTTGACCCTTTAAAAATAAAACAAGCTCTAATTTTTATAGCTCCTGGAGAATTTGAGACTTGGGATTTGAGACTTGTTTTTATATTCCCTTTGTGATAAGTTGTATTATTGCTCACAAATATTTGTTCTTCCTTTCTCCTTACTGCTAACCCCACAATGGATAATTGCAATTTTTCCACACCCATTGGTCACCTTAATGTGAGCAGATCTGCCATATGCCAAATCTGATCAGGAACTATTTAAACACAATGACGTGATTTGGCTTAGCTTTTTGGGCCCTTCCTCTCTGCTATAAGAAACATCATGTTCTAGGTTGGAGCTGTCTTGACCCTGGTCTCTAGAATTAAAGGACAAGTGTAGAACACACACATTTGCCCTACAGACTATAGCAGAGGCACAGCTATCACACCACATCCATGAAAAAGGAGTGAGAAATAAACCTGTGCTGTTGTTGGCCACTGGCCTTTTGTGTTGTTTTTGTTGTTGTTGTTATTCAACATAGGCTATCAAAAGCTGACTAATATGGAAATTGACACTTAAGAAGTGTTCTACTCTTAAGTTTAATATATGTAACATTGGGTCTGAGACCAGTTAAAGGAAGAAAATAAAAGCCAAAACCTTGTTATTAGATGCTGAAAAAGTGATGACCCATGTTATGCAGTAAGGAACAAAACAGTAAAACCATCAAATGTGAAAATGTGAAAGTCAGATAATGTGTCTAACGGAATTGTGGCTTTGACCTATAAGGTGTGGAAACACACTGTTACCATAAGAAGGGTTAGTTATTAAGCTGTATTCAATAAAATGCTACAAACAAAAGATAAACTCAGGAAACATCTCTTCCTGTTTTCAAAAAAATAAAAGGAAATTAGTGGCTGAAAAAGCTGAAGGGATTAAGCAGTACAAATTGCCAGTTATAGAAATAGCCACAGGGATATAAAGTATAGTGCAGGGAACATAGTCAATGATATTGTAATAATTACATATAGTGCCAGATGGGTACTAGATTTATTGGGGCGATCACTTTATATATTACATAAAGGTCTAAGCATTATGCTGTACATCTGAAACTAATATAATATATGTCAACTATAACTAACAAATTTAAAAAATTGAACAAGTTAAAAAAAAGAAAAGGAAATTAGGGGTTTGAGTATCTGAGACTTACAGGACTGGGAAATAGAATGGTTTCTCTTTTCTAAGCAGTAAATCTAACCTTGAGAAATGTTTTGAACCCAAAGCATCATTAAGATTCATCCTTGGGTCAAAGAGCAAATCATGATATAGCCATTAAGTCACATGGTCAAGGGGAAGAACAAGTCATAAACATGGTTTAATTACCTGTTAAAACCTCTGAATAGGTTATTTAATTGATTATTGTATGGCCTCTGATAAATATTCTTCTGTTATGTAAAATACTTTAGAAAAATAAGGTAAGAGTGTGATCTAATGAAAGCCAGATATGCTTAAAAAAATCTGTAATTACAGGTATAAAAGCATTTCTCAAAAAATTGAGTGCCTATTAGAATATTGCACTGACTAGTATCAAATGGGTAAAAAGATCCAACTCCATTTTTGAGAATTTTGTACTCTTAGCATCACTGTTAGTCTGTATGAAAAGAGTGTGACTATCCAATATGTTAAACACACTTTTGGCTTCCAATTTCCATTGAGAAGAAAAAGACACAGAAAACTTTTATCATGTGTTGCCAAGGAGAATAATGAAAACTCTTCCCAGGAGGCCAGGTTTAAATCCATGGAGAACAATGAACTGAGGAGTTTTTCCCAGGGGACAGAACTAGAGACGAATTGAGGAACACACTCTACTACCAAGAAGAAGGCTCTGTAATGTGTTTCTAGCTGAATTTCAGATATCTGTGGACCGGTGATTAATTGCTGTGTGTCTTTGATTATTCTCTTTTCAAATAGTAATGCTTTTTAGTGTATATTTCACCATTTAATGATGGATGTGTGAGCCAGAAAAGTGCCATCATCTAGATATAAAGTAGAAAGTATCGCACAATGATGGATCTATAGCCTGGTGTATGAATGGGTAAGATAGGATGTCTTCCTTGGGGTGTTTCCTGTGTAAAAGGAAGGGAAATAAATATTTCTAGGAGGGCATAGAACTGGCGATCTTTCAATGCACAGAACAATGCCCAACCAACTGATACACACTGGCCAGGACCTCTTTCCATTAAACACACACACACACACACACACACACACAAACAAAAAAAAAACTTGCCATGAGACTTAATTTGGCCAAAAGAATATGAGTAGCCATGATGTTTAGCAGACTAAAATATAAACATGACTCCATGGAATTGCTTAGCCTCTTGATTGTGCTTCTACCACAAGAAAGGCACGACTGGTATAGGGGTTGCTTTTTCAACCTGGGTTCCTGAATAGGAAGAGATGGAGCAGAGACTCAGAGAATATGCGCAGTTTATAAATGTAACATGAGCAAGAAATAAACTTTCCTTTATGTTTCTGATTATTTTGGGGTTGTATATTTTACAGCATATCATGTCATGGTATTTAGCTGTAAGCACATTTCTTATGTTTGGGAAATTTCTCACTAGTTAAGTTCCTTAAATCCAAGGTAGAAGCCAGGTATTCACTTTTCTAGGTTCCTTTGTAGAAAAGACACAGACTTGTAAACTAGTGTCTCCTTTTAATTTATAAGGAGATCAAGCAGAAGAAGCACCCATGTTTAGCAGTGGATGGAAGTAGAGGCTTTTAGGAGCAGTGGTGACAGAGAATCAAGTATCCAGTTGTCAGGATCACTAATGCCAAAAATGTTTTCTGATCCCAGTAGCAGTGACAGGGGTCTTCTTCAGCACAGAGTAGTTTGGGCATAGTACCTTTCTGTGTACACTTAAGCCTATTCTCTCTGCCCTTCCAAAAAGTTTGTATGCTCTTTAATAACCTTCAATGAGATATTTTACTACTGTAATTTGCTAGAGTGTGTTCTAAGCTGTTTTCTTTTTCTCTTTATTCTTTCCTCCCCCTTCTTCTCTCTCTTCCTTTCATTCTTCCCTTCTTCCTTCCTTCTTTGCTCCTTCTACCTCCTTTCCTCTTTCTTTCTCTCTCTTCCTCCTTTTCTTTCTTCCTTATTTTTTTCTTTTCTTCTTTTCTTTTCTTTTCTTTTCTTTTCTTTTCTTTTCTTTTCTCTTCTCTTCTCTTCTTTTCTTTTATTTTCTTTTATTTTCTCTTTTCTCCTCCCTTCCTTCCTTCCTTCCTTCCTTCCTTCCTTCCTTCCTTCCTTCCTTCCTCTCTTTTTCTCTTTCTTTCTTCCTTTCTCCCTTTCTCCCTTTCTTTCTTTCTTTCTTTCTTTCTTTCTTTCTTTCTTTCTTTCTTTCTTTTTTCTTCTTTTTCTCTTTTCTTCTACCTCCTTCCTTTTAGTCTCTCTCTTCTTTCAGATAATCCATGAATGAATAACTCTATTTCCTATATCATGGGTAAACTCATGATCTGAATACACTGAACTTCTGATAGGTTATAAAATGCTGTTCAAGGACTTTGCCCAAGCTGTGCTATTTGCCTGGGAATCTTCTCATAGCTTTTTTTAATGTTGCCTTCTCATCTTTTGAATTCTAATTTAAATATGCCTGCTATAAGGTGTTCTAGTCTGATTAACATATAAGAATACTATCTGTCACCCTTTCACCACCCAAATTTGTAATTATCTACAATCATTCTTTCTATTTATAGTATCCTATCTAATAAAGAGGGAATATGCTAATTGACGCTCATGCTGTCACAAAGATGGCGATGCCCACAGCCAATAAGGAGGGAATATGCTAATTAAATGCCACACCCTCAAAGATGGCGATGCCCACAGCCACATGATGGTGGCACCCACTCCCCTCAGCCCCACTGGGGTGCCTGCCTCTGGAGTCCCCCAGTCCCCTCAGCCCCCCAGCTGCCCAGGGCTGCCCAAAGCTCAGGTAACCAAGGCCGCCTCAGGCTCAGGTAACCAGGGCTGGCCGAGGCTTGCACTGCTGGCAGTGGCAGCAGAAGAGGTGTGATGGGAGCGTCGCCTTCTCCTGATCGCCGGGTCGCCTCCCACCCCTGAGGGCTCCCAGACTGTGAGAGAGGGCAGACTGGGCTGAGGAATCCCCCTCCAGTGCATGAATTTTCATGCACCAGGCCTCTAGTTTTATGTCATAAAAGTAAAAACTATAATTATTTTGTGTATTCATTTATTTGTTTTTCCTGACTAAAATATAAGCTTCTTGACAGCAGAGATCTCTCATAGTTTGCCCAATCTTTTATCTTTAGGTCCCATCAAAATATATATTGCATGATAAAATGTTAGTGTACTTTTTTGAATAAATGTGTGAATAAATGGATGAGTTGGAATGAGTTAGGGGATTGAGAAGTGTGATGAAGATTTGGAATGGTTATGTGGAGGAAAGGCAGAGGAAAATGGCCAAGGATTTCCAAGCAATGTTAAAGTCCAGCTGTGGATAGAGAATATTAATGTGTAAAACATCTTCATTTGTATGCTGTTTTTTTCTATCATAGCTTGGCAACAACAAAGGATGGTGGTAAAAAGGAGGCTTGGTCTTTATCTATTATGAGAGATTTTAGTTATGTAGATGAGGTAAATGGAAGTAATATAAGGTAATTGACAGACTTTAAGAACAAGTCGTTTTAGGTAATTTACAATAGGATCTCGGCTACATAGAGGAGTGAGTGTTGCAAGAGGCTATTGATAGATTAGAAAACATGGAGGAATCAAAAGAGGTAAAGTCCAATGTAGCATAGTTAAGGAAGTCAGACAGTAAAGGGTTACAGTTGTACTCCAAGTATAGTGTATTACATTTTATGTTTTCTGAGGCTAAAAAAGGACAAGTGATGATAATTTCCCAAATGTAGCCACATGTATAAGTACTGAAATGAAATAGATGTGAAACTGAAGATTGAGGAAAAAGTGAGAATGTGTTTTGGATCACTCTTCCTTTTAGACAGTGAAATCAGCCAAGATAATTTTTGTTATTTTGTTTTCTAGAACTCATCCTTCCCATTTCTGAGTAACTTACTGTAGTGCAATTCCATAGAAATTTGTTAAGCATACAATTCAGGCTACAGTGAGGCCTCCTACTATGTCTGTGTGAATTAGGTAAAGGTAGCCCTTCCTGTGGGTAAAGAAAACCCTAAGCCTGAGTGTACAGTTAGAGAAACCAAGCATGTGCTGTGTCATAGATCCCGCAGCTTCGTTAGGCTTGGTACTTTCGTGCTCGGCACATCTCGCACAAACACAATGTAACCCCAAATGTACTCTGAGCAATAAACTGTCAAGGGAGAGGAAAGGCAAGGCAAGGAATAAGACTGAGTCCCTAACATGTAACAGATATTGTGCTAAGGATTTTAAATGTGTTATCCCTTTTAATTCTTACCACAACCAAACACACACACACACACACACACACACACACACACACACACACACACAACTTAGTATCAACATTCCAAGTAAGGCAGTTCAGCTTTAATAAGATAAGTATAACCAGTCCAAGATAAATGGCTTTATTAAATGGTAGATCTATAGTACGAGCTCTTTCGTTAGCTATTTTCTTTTTTTCTCTGCTCAGCAAACCGGCACCAAAGTATATGGCTTAAAGCAATACATTTTCATTTTCCTCACAATTCTGTGGGTTGTCTGGGCAGTTCGTCCAGTTGGGATCAATTTGGTTTGAAAAAGGCTGGTAGTCTAGAAGCTTCACTCACATATTTGGGACAGACAGAGAGCCAGGGAAGGTTTGGAACTTTTCTCCATATTGTTTTTCATTATTAAAGAAGTTAGCCCCAGCTTGTCCACATGGTGGAGGGTTTTTTCACAGCAACATATGGCAACCACTCAGTATGCAATCAATTTTTAAGACTCTACATTATATTTTCTAATATGGCCAGGCCCAAATGGAAAACCTTTTTTTTTTCACCTCTTCATAGGAGGAGAGGCACATGAACATAGGGAAAGGAGGAATTTGTGGCCATTATGAAATCTGCCATAAGAACATAATTTTAGCCCTAACAAGTTTGGCTCAGTGGATAAAGCATCTGCCTGTGGACTGAAGGGTCCCAGGTTCCATTCTGGTCAAGGGCACATGCCTGGGTTGTGGGCTCGGTCCAACGTGCAGGAGGCAGCCAATCAATGATTCCCTCTCATCATTGATGTTTCTCTCTCTCTCTTCCTCTTCCTTCCTCTATGATATCAATAAAAATATATTTTAAAAAAGAACCTAATTTTAAAATAATGCTCTTTCTAGCATATTTCACTGTTCACTGATTGTTCTTAACTCTAAAATGAAGACAACTTGTCCAAACCCTTGTGGAACTGTGTAAATAAAAGGAAACTGATCTCTACTTAGAACCTACTATGCACTTAGCAACATTAGAAGTTCTCCTTAAGTCATAAATATACTAGGAAGCTAGAATCTGGAGACTAATACCCCTCTTCAAGTGGTCTAGAAAGTCTTAAACAGGATAGATAATGCATTAGAAATTCAAGTGAAGTCCTACAAAATGCAGTTATAAATGGCCATGGAAGTATCATAGACCTTGATATTTATCAAAAATTTATTTTGTCATCCTTTTGGATGATGAGCTTTTCCTCACAAAGATTGTATTATATAATAAAACAGAGTTAATTTTAGGCTGTAAAATATGGCCATTTTATAACCACAAAATATTATGAGAAAAAATACACACACATGCACATATAATACAGAGCATTTAACCAATTACCCATAGAAAAATTAAATATATATGAATGACCAAATGCAAAAATTCTTTCAGAATGGCCTTGATAAGAGTTGATAAATACAATTGGTTTGACCCAATCATCATTGCCAAGTGCCAATCGAGTTAGATACTGTCCACAGATTCCTTCATTTAATCCTCAGAATAACATGAGGTGGGTAATATTATCATTCTCACTTTATGTATAAGAATATCTCTGAGGAACAGGGAATTTAAGTAACTGGCCTATGTCCCATAGTTAGCTAAATGGTGGAAGTAAGATTTTAGTCCAATAGTCTTACACCAGAATTTGAACATTTAACTAATAAATGTATCCTGCTTCAATTTACATCAACTCTTTTTTTGACTAGTTACTTAGGAGTCACATCAACTATGGACATCCACTAAGTCTTTGAGATAGCACAGTTCTTTGCTGAATACATACGCATATACCATGGGAATTGTAATGTCTTCTCCGCCTACCTCACTGGGTTGTTATGAGGAGGTTCTGAGCTAATAAACCTAGAAATGTTTCATCAAGTAAGTGATGTCTAAATGGGAAGGGATTGTTATTTTTAAGCTCATGGGTACCCTGGCAGGAGCAGGTGCTGATTAGGGGAGGAGGGCATGATTGTTTCCTGGGACTGTAGCTATGGAAGCTTTGCAGAGGGTTCTGCAGGCCTCAGAGGGGTGGGTTCTAGCCAGCAGCCATGTAGTGGTAGTCATCT
The DNA here is from genome assembly GCF_000147115.1 of Myotis lucifugus. NCBI lineage: Eukaryota > Metazoa > Chordata > Mammalia > Chiroptera > Vespertilionidae > Myotis > Myotis lucifugus. The sequence goes on from NW_005871650.1 coordinate 59,589, forward strand.
CTGGAGGTGCTGACGGTGGACAGAGAGTTAGAGGGGCACTAGGGAGGCAGTGAGGCCAAAGGGGGAGTAGCTGTCAAATCTTCTCGCTTGGCGCCATTCTTTAAATTGTACATGGCTGTTTTACCTGCTCAGGGCGGGGCTCCAATCTCCTGGAGTGGGTTGGGGGCCAGGCCAGGGCAGAGCCAGGCGGCCTAGGAGGGAGGGTGGGTTTAGCCACGCCCCCAGCGAGGTTCAGCACCCTTCCTCTGTGGAGACAATGCTGCTGTTGGGGGGGCGAGGGGAGGGGAAGGAAGGGTCTGACCCTGGGGGGCGCCTCAGGCCTGCCTCCACCCAGGTCTGGAGTTGTAGGGAGAATAGGAGTGCCTGGCCCCAGTGGAGGGGCCCGGGCAGTGGCGGCCTCGGGCCTGGGTGCCTCGGGGGCACTGACGGGAGGTCGCCAGCGTGCTATTGTTGTGGGCGCCCCTGGCGGGAGAAGAGATTGGGAATAGGAGGTGCGGGCTGCAGCTACCCCCAAGGCTGGGTCTTCTCCCCATTTGGTCAGCCTCCCTGTCCCCCCGGGGATGCAGGGGCTGGGGTAGGGTGTCCGTGCAGGGAGATTGGAAGAGCTCCCGGTGGCCACTTCCTCTTCCTTCTTTGCAGTCCAGGCTCCTGTCAGGCACTGTCCTCAGACCCCTGGGAACTTGGCACTTGGCTCGGGCCACCCACCCCCTGCTGTGCACCCATCAATATGCAAATTGGTCATTACAGGGACACCATCACGGACAAATTAGCATCATATATATATGGTTTGCCACTATAGAGCACACTTAAGAAAGGAATGACTTCTCATTCGTCTTCATGTCCACAGAATTTAGGATAGCGTCAAAAAAGTTTAATTTTTAAAATTACCTGAAGACATGAACATTTGGGGGAGTTAATTTACCAAAATGACTGTGGTTCCATTAAAAGTGTTAACCTAAAATATCAACTTCCTATTGTTTTAAACTTTTGATAGAGGATAGTAAACTAACTTGAAGAATCAAGTTAAATATATATAAAATGAACTTATTACAGGCATCAGAAATCACATCACTTCTTCCAGAAATACACGTCTGATCTTTGGTTCCCTTTTCCATTTTTACGGGAGGAGAAAAGCAGAGAATAGGTTGAGTAGCAAGCTGCTTACAAGCATCCTTCTGCCTTGGGTTTTTACTTCATGAAGGAAGAGAAAAGGGTGTATTCCTGTGAACCCTGTGTTAGGTGAGAGAAGCATGGTGATTAAATTATGATTGAGCTGAATGCAGTAATGCTGTTTATCAAGCCCTACAGTAAGAGAACAGAGCTCTTTTAATTGAAATGGATTTTACTTCAATTTTATAATGCCTAACATAGAATGAGAGGGATGAGAACAATGAGAAGAAATTCCATTTCTCCTTATCTTAGTGATTACCAGCTGCTAATGTTTTATTTTTACTAAATTAGATACTTTATGAAATAGATAAGAAAAAACAAAGAAAATGCAACATGATGAAGACTGTAGAATTATAGACAGTGCTTATTATTCCTGTAAAATGTGTTCATTTAGCTTCATATTTTTTAAAAAAAGATTTAATACTTGGAACGTTTGAAAATCAAAGGCTTTAGCTCTTGCTTAGCTAATTATTTTGACAGGGGTCAGACTGATGTGTGCTTTTCCATGCAAATGAGTTTGTGGCAAACAAGATGACTGCCATCTACATAAACACTCCATAACTAATTCCTATCTCCATAGAGAGATTAAGTAGTGAAAAGTTAGCAATTAGAATTCAGTGACAATGTTTTCCTCTGCAATTGATTAGTGTATGGAATGTTCATTTAGTGAAAGGCCTATAAACAGTTCCACCAATTATTTCCCTTTTGGAACCCCCAACTAGTCTGTCTTCTACATGTGTGAAGAAGTCTGTCTTTTCTTTAATATATCCACTTTTTGACACATTCTCCTCTTTGGATCTCCAGGTACATTTCCCAATGTGATCCTCTCTTCCTTATGATCCAAATTCCTTCATTGGTTTCTATTTCTTCTCATATATCCTTGACAGAGAGAGTTGTCAAAGCCTCACGCCCTGATTTTCAGTTTCTATCAGAGACACCATCATTCCCTCAAGCTGCCTTGTCTCAAAATCTTGATAAATCATTCAATTTTTCCTTCTTTACAGTTATTTATTTTTAGTTTTCCTTAGTAAGGTTTTCTTTCCTTTTTATCCTTCTGCAGTTACCCTGATATAAACACTCACAAATTTGTACCAAGAATTGTGTAAATGTTCCCCCACGTCTCGTGTGGTTCAGGGTTCAGGATCTGGAAGAGGGGCCGCACACAAATGAAAGAGATGAGACAAGAAACAATAATTTGGAAATTGGGGGGCCAGGCGAGAGCCCATCCCAAGAGGATGGACTCCACTTGTGCTCAGGCCTTGCCATCATTTTATTGAGTTTGGGATACATCCATAGCCCTTAGGCAGCCAAGTTCCAGTAACAGACAGACTATCTTATCAGTAAGGATTTACATGACTATCTGGTGAGGAAGTTGCTTCAGCTGCCATTGTCTGGACTAAACAGTGGGTGCATAGCCCTGACCTTTGCCAGGGCTTCAAGGATCACCAGCCTTCCCGGCTCCTTGTCCACACCTCTCTGCTAGAGAAGACAATAGGCAGCTTCCCACAAAGAATGATGTGTTTTCATTTGTTTTCCTTTTATCTCTATGCCTTTATTTTGAATCCATTTCACTCATCACCTCAAGTTAATTGTTCAGAAACCCAATTACTTCCATCATATTATTTATTGGTTCAAAATCATCAGTTGATCCCACTGTTCTCTAGATCAAATTTTGCTTGAGAAATTTGATAATATCATAATCCTCTTAATTTGTCTCTCTTATTTGATCCTTGATAGTCCCCAAGAAATTCTTCAAAATTTACTGAGGAAATGGGTGCCTTTTCACTCCATTGAAACTTTTTCTTAGGCTAGAAATACCTTCTTGGACCATTTGCCTTAACTGATTATGACCTATCTTTCAGATTCCAGGACAGGTCACACTTAATCTCCACACTTAAGTCCTCTGATGTAACCCAATTCACACACAGAGGATCAGTGATTTGTGTAGTATTTTTCTAATATATTACACAGTCTGATATAAACTTCTAGGTTTCTGTTTTTTGCTTCACTATATTGATGAATTTTACAATACATATGTAGTTTCCATTTATGTAAGGATTTAATGTAGTCACTTATGAAATGATTTATGGAGATTAGTTTCAAAGCCTAAATTAGAAATGTAGTGTAGAAAAGAATATAAATATCACAAACACCTGTTTGTTTTGTGACAATTAAATTTACATGTCAACATGACTAGGCCATGAGGAGCCCAGATATTCCCTCAAACATTATTCAAGGCTTTTCTGGAAGGCTGTTTTTGAATGAGATTAACATTTAAATAAGTAGATTGAGTAAAAAACAGCTTGTCCTCCCTAATATGAGCAGGACTTTGAAGTCCTCAATAAAACAAAAAGGCTGACCCTTCACCTGAGAATAAATAATTTCTCCTGCCAGATTGCCTTCAAACTAAAGCATTGGCATTTCCTGCCTTCAGAATCAAAGTGAAACATCAATTCTTCCTGGGTCTCAAGCTTTCTGCCCTTTAGTCACGGACTGTATATTCACTTCTCTGGGTTCTTGGAACTTTGGATCCAGATTGTAAATATACTATTGGCTCTTCTGAATCTCTAGCTTACTGACTCACCCTGTGGACCTTAGGATGTACCTGCAGCCAAAATTGCATGAAAGCCAATCCTATATAATAAAAGGGTAATATGCAAATTGACCCTAACAGCAGAACGACTGGGAATGACTGGTCACTATGACACACACTGACCACCAGGGGGCAGACCTCAATGCAGGACCTGCCCCCTGGTGGTCAGTGTACTCCCATAGGGGGAGCTCTGCTCAGCCACAAGCCAGGCTGACAGCTGCCAGCACAGCTGTGGTGACGGGGAGCCTCTCCCGCCTCCTCAGCAGCGCTAAGGATGTCCGACTGCAGCTTAGGCCTGCTCCCCGCTGGCAAGTGGACATCCCCCGAGGGCTCCTGGGCTGCCAGAGGGATGTCTGACTGCCAGCGTAGGCCCGATCCCCCGGAGAACAGGACTAAGCCAGCAGGTGGACATCCCCCGAGGGGTCCCAGACTGCGAGAGGGCACAGGCTGGGCTGAGGGACCCCCCAAGTGCACAAATTTTTGTGCACTGGGCCTCTAGTTTATTATAATGCATATCTCTCTCTCTCTTTCTTTCTCTCTCTCTCTGTCTCTCTCGCTATATATATATATATATATATATATATATACACACTAATAAAAGACAAAGATACTAATTGACTGTACCTTTGCTACGCCCATCAGCCAATCAGAAGAGTATGCAAATTAACCCAACAAAGATGGCCGTTAAATTTGCATACTGCAAGTAGGGCAGGCAGCGCGAGACGCTGCCCCTGGGATCCGGCCCTCGGATCCGTGACCCAGCAAGGCGGGGCTGGCAGCACCCAATGCTGCCCGCGGGATCTGGGCCTCAGATCTGTGACTGGCGAGGGAGCAAAGCAGCGGAGAAGGGAGAGAGCCCAGGTGGCAGAGAAGGGAAGGTGCCGAGGGCTAAGCAGCGAAGGGAGGGAGCAAGGCAGAGGAGAAGGGAGCAAAGCCCGCCTCAGTGGGCTTCGCTCCCCTCTGGTCTCAGGAAGCCCTATTCTTGCAGGAATCTTCCTGCAACAGGCCTCTAATTAATATATATACATATATATACATATATATATATATATATATATGTATATATATCTCACATAGATGATATATAGAAATGGAGATAGAGCTAGAGCTAGATAGAAGATAGATGACATGTGATAGATGATGATAGATAGATATAGATAAAACTTATTGGTTCTGTTTCTCTGAAGAACCCTAACTAATACAGGTTTATCTTGCCTAACTGCCTTGCATGGCTGGTTATTAACCTATGAATGGGGTAAGAGGAAAATGAGAAAGATAGGACACCAATCCTACCCACTGGGGGAGAACAGGCCCCAGGAAGACCAAAGAAGCAAGTCCTAACCTTGTTTTGTCACTTACTGGCTGCATGACCTTGAATGAGTTTGAGTTTTTTGTATATAAAATGATATATATGCGTTCTGATCTCCCAGATTGGTTTTGTGTAAAAGAGATATTCCATGTGCAAACACTTTGATGACTGTTACATATTAACAAATAAATATCCTTTCTATTATTTTTATACAGTTCTCTCATCAAAATACATAAAATGACTTCTCAATTCCCCAAATTGTCAAACATGCAAATGGCATGTCAGAATTCTAACAAAAGCACAGAAATGCCTCATTCCTATTTTTCATGGCTACCACAAAGGACGCTGGAAAAATAGTTCACAGCCAAACTTTCCAGCAGCTAGATAAATTAACACTGCATCTCAAATAGCATTAGACGAGCTCGGAACTATGCTGGGATATATTGCATATGAGGAGACAGATCAGCCAAGCAATATATTTTAGGTTAAAATTCTCACTGGGACTGTAATCTAAAGCTTGGTACTTAGAGAAAAAAAATAAATGAAAAGCACACAAAGCAGAGTACTGTAAGTGTCCTTTCCTTACAACAAATTGAAAAGTACTAATGCATTCTAGTTTTAGTGTAATAATTACATGCATCAGATATTTTAAAGTATTCACAAAGCAACATATGGCTTAGCTGTTCAACTGCAGTGCAAATGTGGATTTTTAAGAATAAAAATTAGTTTGAAAAGCAGCAGGCAACAGTAATCTCGAATCCCCTGTATGCCCGTAAAGTAGAGAAACCATCTGCACTGTGTGCAAACTGATGACCTTGGATTAATTCTAGCAATGTCATTACCCAATTAGTTGAGGAAGGAAAGATACTTGGAAATTGCAATTATAGATCCATTAAAATTATGCAGTGCCTTTATTCTCAAATAGTTAGTAAATCACATCTGTCTTTTCTTCACCTAACCAAGACTCAGTTTGCTAGGTAAAATAGTGAGCTGGCCTTGAATCATATAACTATGCTGCTTGAGCATACTTCAAGTATGTCTGTCCTGAAAAATTTAAATAATGACATTTTTTAATCTCATAACTTCTTAGATGGCAATTCCTTTATTTATCAGAATAATTTCCTCAGTCATAATAAGCTATTTTTAACCGAAGAAAAATATAAATATGCATGCCAAATTATGTAGCAAATTTCATGTTTTCCGGCTCTGCTTGCTCTTATTTTATAGCGACCCTGTTGTGCCTCTAGGGGTCCTGCTAGAGACACTAATAATTCTTGGACAATTAGCAGTGTTATTTTTGTTGTTAATGTGTTTTTTTTAATGAAAATTTTGTTTTGTAGTGATCTTAAGACAGACATGTTTTATGTAGCTATCTTTCCTCATCATTTAATTTGAGAAGGCTTTTGACAAGCATTTAATTTGCATAAAAATCTTATATGTGGAGGAAAGCATATATTTGTGACATTTATGGACACAGTATAGATGAATACAGTAAAATTAACACTATATACAAGTGCTAAGCAGTGTTTCTTATACTCTGATTAACACTGCAATGCTAACATTAAAAGGTAGAGCATCAGGTGACTTAACAAAAAATTGCATGACAACTATCATTAAGCAGCATTTGATTTTTATAGGAACCTTTTCTCTTCATGTTATTTTGTTGTTAGAAGAGACAAATGATTGACAAATGATTGGCAATCAAATTTTAATGCTTATATTTAGCTCCACTCTATGATTACCTTTAGTTGAAGAGCAAGAATATTCATTTTTTCATTCATTGAAAAAGTATTTACTGAATGCCTATATCATTGCAGTCACAATTCTACTCATTGTACATATAGTTGAGAACAACACAGAAGAGAAAAAGCAAAAGAAGAGACCAAGAAAAACTGGTATTCCAGAAGACAAGTGAAAAAATATTTTTAAGAAAGTAGTGATACACTTATCATGTGGTACTAATAGGCTTGGTAAATGAGCACTGAAGATTTACTGTGGGACTTAACACAGAGGATGTTACTGGTGACTTTGACAACAATGATCGTAGGGGATAGTGGTGGCAAGTGATGACTGGAGAAAGTTCAAGAGAGAATTGAAGAACAGGGAGTAGAAACAATGAGTATTGACAACTCCTTTGAAGATTTTATTGTGAGGAAAGTGTCATGGTCACTTCTAGCTGCTATAACTAAGAAATCTAGAATAAGTGGGTTATAAACAGCAGAAATGTATTTCTCATGTTTTAGAAGCTGAGTGTCTGAGATCAGAGTACCAGCATTGCCAGGTTCTGGTAAGAATTCTTTTCCTAGCTGCAGACTGCTGAATTTTTGTTGCATCATATTACAAAAAGATATGAGAACTTTCTGGCCTCTTTTTAGAAGGATGCTAATCCTATCATGAGGGCCTAGTGACTTCATCAAATCCTAAAGGCTCCACTTTCAAATACCATCACACCAGGAATTAAATTCAACATATTAATTTGGGGAGAAACAAACATTCAATCCATAACAGTGAGATAGAAAAAGAGGGTATCATCTGAAAAAGGGTATGAGATCAAGGGAGAGTTTGTTGAAAAGCAGCAGGCAACAGTAACGTTAAAGCATAATTTATCCTTCAGCTATGGTTCATATGTGAAGGCAGAGACAATAATGAAGTGGAAAGCTCAAAATTGTAGGGGCAATGCACTTGAATTTGTTCTTAGAATCCAAGTCATACACAAAGGCAGCTGCTGGATTGCATCTGGAGTGCAGACAGAGTATATGGCACTGATATAGGTTCATTGATTTAGGGTTTGGTATAAGGAGGAAGATCTCTGCTTGTTTGTTCTTTTCTTTTTCAGTGAAATAAAAATAATGGAATCATCTGAGAGTGAATGAATAAACAATTGGATGACTAAATACTAAATTAGGAATGGGTGTCAAAAATAATGCAATAATTTCAAGAAATACAAATTAATGTGCCATACGGTGAGCTGTACATAAAGGGCTGATAAATGCAAACAAGATTGTTATCCTTTGAATTAAAATGTAACACTTCAATAGACATGGTACACTTTCTTTATTAAGAATTCAAACCAAATGAAAGTCCCACTGACTAGTTGATGTCTATGTCAGTCAATGATGATCACAATGTTCCCAGTGCTTATTGACCCTGACATATTATAAGATTCTCAAGTTTTCTGAGTCAGTAAGGATAGTTCTGTAAAATTTAACTGTTGTGTATTTTATTATACTTTTTAAAATCTGTTAAAGTGGGGATTATCAATTCTCTACTACTCAAGACTGCAGAAAATTTCCTATGCGAGAGGCGGTATTCAGAAATAAGACTTGATAACAAGTTAATTTAATTTTTTAAATTTTTTGGTAATCCTCACCTGCGGATATTTTTCCATTGATTTTTAGTGAAAGTGGAAGAGAGAGGGAAAGACAGAGAGAAACATCAATGTGAGAGAAACATATCGATTGGTTACCTCCTGCTGGAGCCCCTACCAGGGCCCAGGCCAGGGAGGAGCCCGCAACCAAGGTTCATGCCCTTGACCAGAATAGAACCCGGGATCTTTTGGTCCGCAGGCTGACGCTCTATCCATTGAGCCAAACCGGCTAGGGCAACACATTAATTTTTAGTTGCCTCTTAAGAGATGTGTCTCAAACAAGCCAGACTTCAATTTTAAACTTCAAATTACTGACATCATAATTATGAATCACATTTAAAAACACACTGAAGAAAAGACTTTTTTGTCAATTAAAAAAATAGAAATACAGAAGAAAGGAAGAAAATAATACCATAAACCCTCAAAAATATAATTTTATTAACTTACTGGTGTAGTAGTAATGTTGGAATGTATTGTGTGTGTATGGCTTATCTTGCGCCTATGATTAATTTCTGTTCAATTAGCAGAACATTGGTAGAACGTGTTCGTAATTCTTGGAATGCTCCACATACTAATGATCACTGAGAAAAGATCCTCTTGACAATGAAGCCTGTGAATTTTAAAATTCAGATATTGTACTTCCTGTCTTAGAATTTTCAGTTGTTTCTTTTCGTAGATTTCATTTATCTGTTGAAATTATCCATCAGTTTATTATGACCAGATTTTTCTTTAACTTCTGAATATGTTATGTTAGTTGCTTTAATGTCCTTAGTTATTAATCTACCCTCTGTGTTACCTAAACGTAGATTTTTGTGTGCTGTTGCTTCTCCTGACTATAGATTCGATTTTTTTTTTACTCTGGATGATTTTTAAAAATATATCAGTTTCTGTTATTTTTCTCTGAAAAATTTAATAATTTCTTTTTTTTTTTAGTCCCTAGTAAATTTTTTTTTTTTACTGAAAAAGAGGCATAATCATTATTCGATTTCCAGAGAAAACCCAAACATCTAAAATGTGCCAACTTCTGTCTCTCTTTTACCGTTAGCAACCTGTTGCTTTCTTGTGGGCTCCTTGAAATCTCCCACATATGCAGGCATGGTTTCTGGGCCTTTTATATACACATTTTGTGGCTTCCCCTGTGTGCCCCTCTTTTTCAATTTGTTTATCCTTCAAATTCCAGAAGTCTGGCAGCCCTAAACTTTGTGTTATGACACCTAGTAAGTCTGACATTTTTCTGAAGTTTTAGCTACTCCATGACCTTCAGAAGTGGGAATACCTTTAAGGGAAATCTATGTAAACATGGATCTAATTCAGTGCAGTTCCTTCTTTCAAGAGTCAAATTCTCTCCAATTTCGGTCTGATTTTGCATCTCCAGTGTCTTTTATGCTTTGTTCAGAGGTTATACTTAACTGTATAAAGGTAAGTCTAGAAAAGCTATTGCACAAATACCTGTCTTTCTTTTTTATGATGATAATTATTAGTATGTACAGTCATTAGTATTTACTAACACATGCTCAAATTTAAAGATTGAAATCTATAAACTAATATATATTATATGAGAAAATATTTTTAAAAATGAAAGGTGCTACCTGATGTGCATTGAGATATCTTAGATTATAATAAATATGTTAGGTATGTTTAAAAGAAATACACTTATTTAAGTAAAATTTAATTTACTAATATGAAAAAGTTTCTTAAGCAAGTATACCATTAGGAGAAACTAGTGATTTATAGTTGTGTTGATTTCTCAATCCAGTATTCATTTATAAAAGCTAAAAAAATCCTACTTTTACTATTTAAATAAGATCTTCAGTTACAACATAAGGTAAACTTTGAGAACTCATAAAATATGATGACATTGGCTAAGCAAAATAAAGCTAGATGAAGGAAATCAAATCAGTCACCAGAAGAACATGGTGATAAACAAAGCTTCAGAAACCTTTAAGAAAGGAAAATTTCAAAATTAAAATTGTAAGGAAATTTTGAAGTAGAATATATTTGTTAGTGTGAAGTATTCTTTCTGATTATTAATTGTGCTAATTCCATTTATGTTTTACTTTTATTTATTATAATTTCTCCTTATTCTAAATAATTTAGTCCTAGAGTTTTAGGTTAAAATTATTCTGATCTTGTGAATATTTTAGGTTTTTCATTTCAGCACTTCTGGTCTTTATTTCTGTGCTTTAAGAACTCCTTCCAGCTCCACCATGACCAGGTAGAGTCTAGTCTCAGATTGCATTTGCTGGCTGTTCAGAGATCTTTCTTCACTCTGAGCTGAACCAATTGCTCTAAGTTTCCAACCTGACTGGCAAGATCAGCTGTGTAATATTATTTTCTTTATTTTATAAAGTGGAGTTGCAAGGCATGAAACTGTAGTTTCACTGTTTATTATTGAATGGGAATATTGAACGAGTTTGAAAATTGCACCTCATAGCACTGAACTATTCTACAACAGTGACCTTCAGCTGGGCCTGGAAATGTGAGAACCTCACAGCAAGCAATGCTTACCCTCCACAGCTGTAAAGTTCACTCTTTACCCAAAACTTCCTGGGCACCCCAAGTTGCAGGTGTAAAATATAACTCTTCCATCATTTTTTTTTCTGTGTGTGTCCATGTTGCTATTTTGACAGTCTCAAGTCCCACAAAAGATTTAAAGGGCAGAATTTCAAAAGATTGTGGAAAAAAATGGTTCCTCTACCCTTTCTGCAGGCAACTTTTTCTGTACATTTGGGGCTTTGGATAGTTTATCCTGTAAACCTCTGGCACAGTTTTTCTTCTGAGCTGCATTCTGCCACATGCTGTTATTTGACTCTTCTACAGTAAGCAGGCAGAAAAGAGTTCCTGCCTCCTTCTGTCAAAGTATTAACCTTTTATTACCTAAATACTCACATGTCTGAGTATAGGAGCCAAAGTTCATTGCTGTTATATTTCCAGATCACACAGCTATTTAATTTTTATATCAAACAGTTGGAATTGGAGCAGAAAAAAAATGAAGATACTATGGATGTTTTCAGGATCAGTTTTGGACTGGCAATGATTTCTTGAAGTAGAAGTAAACAGTCTGGATATCGGGTGCATATTGTTTTTGTATGTTGAAATTTATCAAAGAAAACTAACATTGGACTACTTCAGATTATTATTCAACAGCATATATTTCAGATTTACTATGTGCAGCAGCTCTGGTGGATATGAATAAAAAAAGAAGAGAACATATCTTGAACATCTTTATAGATATTAATTTCTACTATAATTTAGAAGTTGATGAAAAGAAAAATCCTTTACTATTATTCTGATTAGAAACATCCAGTCCTATAATTCCTCAAGGATCTGTGGCCCTGAGCATCAGAGCTGAAGGTTTAAATTCACTGAGCACACCTTCCATCTACCTTTAGCTTTTCAACCTGCAAAGGATATGCTTGTACATCTGTAAAAGTTTGTTCTTGGATTTTGTATATTGAATATCATATTGTAAAACTCACTTTATCCATTTTTTTCTGTTAGTTGTTCCAATGTTTTTCAAATCTTTTTTTGTCTTCTGCATTTACAACACAAGAGTCATAATGTGAGCAGAATAGTAAATAGAATTTGCCTAAAATTAGGTAATTAAAATGAAGGAATTTTTCCCTATAATTAGTGCTGTGGTAAGTCCTTAGGGAGGAGTAAGTTCCTCAATGAATTCCTTAAAATTTCAAGCAGAACACAAAGAAACTGAGAATTATTGTTTTTAAAAATGCAATGAGTCCAAAAATTGTAAAAACAAAATAATATACAACTAAAAAGCAAACAGACAGAAGAGTCACAATCACCAAACTAGAAAGACAAAAAGTAAGTGTAATCCTAAAGAAAAACATCAGAACCTTTTTTAATAAAGTATTTCAAAAAACAATTCTTTTTCTCTCTGAACAAATACATTAGCTATGCAACCCATCACTTTAACAATTTGAAAGCAGCTCCCAGTAGATAAGGAGATGGAAATGGGTGGGTAATCTCCCCCCAGAGGAGAAATCCACAGTGTAACTCTTCTAATTTCACATAATACTTTATGGAAAAGACACAACAGAAGAATCATAATCATATCACTGCCCCTTTACTTTGGCCTGTACTTTACATAAACCTCACCAAATTGATTTTCTACTATCAGGGCAGGGCTTCCAGCAGGTAATTTTATGGTGTGAGTTTATTAATGTTCTTCTTAAAATAAGAAACAGGACATGAATGCAGATTATAAAGAGCCAGGATTTTAGGAAATTAAAGGTAATTTTTATATCTGTATCTTAATTAACACACAACACACACACACACACACACACACACACAATCCAGAAGAGATAAAAAGACTTTGACTAGAACAATTGTACTCAAACCTTTTGCTTTTAGGACCCTTTTATAATCTTAAAAATTTGTTGAATACCACAAAAATACCACGAAATTCATGCACTTGGGGGGGGAGAAGGGGTTGGTCCCTCAGCCGGGCCTGTGCCCTACTGCAGTCCAGGAGCCCTCAGGGAATGTCTGACTGACGGCTTAGGACCGCTCCCCCTGGGATGTCAGTTGAACATCCTTAGTGCTGCCACGGAGGCAGGACAGGCTCCTGCCACCACCACTGCGCCAACCAGCCATGAGCCCGGCTTCTGGATAAGTGGCACTCCCCCTGCGGGAGCGCACTGACCACCAGAGGGCAGCTCCTGCCTTGAGCGTCTTCACCCTGGTGCTCAGACCAGTCATTCTCTGCCATTCAGTCATTTTCCATATTAGCCTTTTATTGTATAGGATATGAATCATGCTGTTAACTGTGATTGTTCTGCTCTGATTAGAGAAAGCACATGCTAACCTGGATGAGAGTTGTACACCTGGGATATGAGAGCTAACATCAGAATGCAGTCCATCCTCCTGTCCCAAGAACTACCTACCATTATGGAAAGACTTCCAACCTCGTGGTGAAACAATCTATGTTCAATTGAATGTTCTATAACTCTGAAATGGGGGAAGTCAGTTGTCTGCACCCTCTGCCACCTCCCCCAAACCGCCTGCCCCATCTGGGGTGAGCCTGATCAAATCCTGGCTGCAAGCAGCCTCTCAAGGTCCCTGCCTGGTCTATGCACTCGAGCCTCATCAGCTTAGGGTCCAGGCATGGTCTTGCATGGTGCAGTCTGGTATTCTGTCTGGCTGTGCATGGTAAGCCACAGACAGTAGTCTGTCTATTGTGTGCATTTAAAATATTGTATATTAGGTTGGTTTTTGCCTAGTGTAACTTTGCCTGTAGTCTTGCTTAAGTTGTTCAAGGATGGGTGCTGGTGGCTGTATCCCAAAAGACACTCCATTGAGATGGGTCAGATCTTGGAGTATTGGATTACTTACACTTACTCACCAATGAAAAAAAGGATGTTTTACTGCAATACTGCTTGGTCTATGTATATTCTAGATTCTGGGGAAAGGTGGAGATTAAATGAGTCTTTAAACTATTACACTGTATTACTGTTAGAATTGTTTTGTTAGAGGTCATGGGAATGAGGGGAGTGCGTATGTTTGAGTCTTTATGTCTTTGCATAATTCTGACTCAAAAGAAACTCAGGAAGGGGCAAGATTGGTGGTTCAGAGCAAAGATGTGATTTCTACCATATTGTGACATAACTGTAAAGAACATTCCCTTTCGATCGCGGAGGTGTCTTGGAGTGCATGATTAACCTTATCCATAAAGGACCCCTGGAATTATTTTACACATGCCCATGCTTTGAAATCTTCTGTTTGACATTATGTTGGAAGTTTATCTCAGTAGAATTTATGATAGACCAATTGTGATAATCACAATACCAGAAGTATAGTTTCTGAAATAAATGGCACATAAACCAGGCACACTTTTTTTTTTAATCCTCACCTGAGGATATTTTTCTACTGATTTTTAGAGAGAGTGGAAGAAAGAGGGAAAGACAGAGAGAAACATCAATGTGAGAGAAACACATCGATTGGCTGCCTTCTGCACATGCCCTGACTAAGGCCCCAGCCGGGAAGGAGCCTGCAACCAAGGTTCCTGCAACATGCCCTTGGCCAAAATCAAACCTGGACCCTGGAGTCCCCAGGCCCATGCTTTATCCATTGAACCAAACTGACTAGGGCAGGCATACTTTTTCTACTATTGAGTGTTCATCAAAATTAATTTAACAGGTAAAATTATCAACAGAAAAACCTGCAAAATCAATCAGGAAAAATTTAAAGAGGGAGTGATGAAGAGGGCATATGTCTTGAATCAGCAGAAAAGAGCAGATTCATCGACAATATCACGAATTAGAAAATAAGAGTGAGAGAGCAAGAGTGTTTAAGATTAAGAGAGGAGGAAGTGGAGAGCGAGAAGGAGAGGTGATTCCTTAAGTCTTACTGTGGAAAAGAGAAACACTCCAACAGCAAGAACCAAGAGTAATTATCCCTTCATTACTAACCAAATGAAAGACTATAAATCATGAGCGATATTCTTCCAAATGGAAAAGCATCACAGACCCTTTTGTTGCCAATTAGTGGGCCATATTTCTCAGACATGATGGGCCTGAGGTTCATGGCATACTGCTGAAATAAGCATTTTTAGAAGCCCCCTGGGAGAACGAGATGTGGTAAAAGGCTTTATTTGCACGGAGTTACCTTCCTTGGGTTGTAAAGTCCCGTGCCCCTTAAACCAGTCCTGAAAGAGGTGCAGCTGTGGGTCCAGCAGAACCAAAAACAGGTCAGTGTCCAGAGCTTCCATTCCGTGTTGCAGCCGGTCCAGTTCAGCATCCCAGCTAATTAAAGCCCATTAGTCCATTGTGTGGAGCCTACATGGCCATGGACCACGTGGGCACAGGGGAACGTAGCCCCTGTAACAGGAGAGCCAGGAGCCCAGATTGTGGGAGAGAGATACGCTCCTTTTTTTCAGAAGTTTAAATACTCAGGTTTCACACCCTTGCAGTGGCCATGCCAATTCTGGCCACTGACTCACTCCCAGGTGTGACTGACTGACAGGTAGGCACCTCCCCACATCACTCAAACCTTATTGGGCATGTGTCCAAACTGCCTTTGTCCGTCCCTTTCTCCATCAATCTGAAGGGAATAGACTTGAAGAGTGTTAATTTAGCAAAGCTGTATAAATGGCATTTCTATATTATGTAGTCTTCCTGTTACTTCTTTCCTGTTAGATAATAACCAGGTTATTATGATAGTATCACTTTTATCTCAGAACTGTGTGTCCAATATCTCTTGTTGTCAGCTCCTTTACTTTTGAACTACTAAAGTTACTAGGCCAAGAATTACATATATATATATATATATATATATATATATATATATATATATATAGCCTTGGGTTCTTTATTCTCTATCTCTCCTCTCTGTCCCTGTCTGCCTGTCTGAGTCTCTTAGTTGGTGTTGATGTTTATTTAATAGTGATTTGGAAAGGAGAAGAAACAACCTTATAAGAAGCTTGAACAACATATCTCTTACCTTGTCTTTTTCTTTGTCCTTATTTATAGATATTTTCTATTGATCTATCTTTCCGTTCACTTATTCTTTACCAGCTATGACTAATTTAATGTTAAAATAATCCATGGAACTATGTATTTATCTAAAAGTTATTTTATTTTGCAGTTGTTTATGGTTTATGATTTCTAATTCCCTGTAGAAATTCTTAATGTATTTTAACATTATGAACATATTCAGAATAGTTATTTTTAGAATTCATTCTAATACATTTATTCCCTGAATCATCAGTGGGACTGTTTTTAATGTCTGTTGTTTTATCATTTTCTTGTCAGATTAATTTTAATTAAAAGTTAGTCATTATATTTTAAAACTAGAGCCTTCTACTGAAGATTTGTTTGCTTCTGTGAAGTAGCTAGGGAACACAAACACAATTTTCTAATGTTGATGATTGAGATCATTTGAAGCTTGTCCCTTATCTCTAGATTAGTTTCTAGAAGGGACTACCTCTATGTTTCCTTCTCCTTTGTGTAGTAGGTTATCAGAAACCTCTCTATATGGAAAAGTCCTGGGCTCAGACTTACTGCCAGCCTATCACACTATTAAATAGCTGCTCAACCTCTTGAAGCAACCATTTCTTTTATCCATATATGCCCTAGGTTCTCCTCTCCACATTTATTTATTTTTCTGGATCTTGACCCTATACTTTTTCACTTAAAAAAAAAGATTTCTAAAGCTTTCAAGAAGATAAGTTTTCTTTTGTTCATGTTTCCTACTTGTCCCAGTAGGAGGGTTAGTACAAATTACCTAGTCTGCCTTACTAAAGCAAAACTCTTATTGTCTTAAATCTCACTTTATCAATGGTTCACAAAATCTCAAATATAAGGTTTTATGAGTGTAACTCATACACAGTATCATATTGATATTGATATTCTTTTGAAATGCTTATTTTTGGAAAGTAATGTGTTGTAGCTTTTGGTTGTACAAACAGTGCAATTTGGTGACAGCTGTGTGTATTTGTGGGGGTTTAGGGTAGAGGTAATGAATATGTCACTATGACAGTGGACAATTTATATGAATCATTGGTTGACTACATTGTTTTACATTTTAAGTATAGCCTCCACTCTTTGTGCCTTATGAACTTTCTAATGAACTTCAAAGTTTTATCTCAGCTAAAACTTATATGAAAGAGTCCTCAAATATGTTATGTAGAAATAGTTACTTTATCATTTATTCCACAGTACATACAGTACTTTGTTGTTAACTGTTTTTACATTTATTTTAAAGTATTTATCTGATGTAATTAGATAAAATTTTGTCTTAAGTTAAGGAAATATGTCCTATCCATCTTTTTGTCCATTGCTTAATGGAACCTTATTTTATATTTGTTAAATAAATAATGAGTGACGAGTAGATACACACAAGAAGACTGAGATGGTGTGCTGATTGCTCCAATCTTATAATCAGACTTCCAAAATCAAAATAATTAATGCATTTCTGCTCTGAATGTCTGTGTATTTTTAAAATTTATAAATTTTTTCATCTTTTTCTGGTTACACATATAAATAATAAACATTCATATTCAACAATTTTTTGAGAGGCTTTGTTCCCAATCATATATTTTGAAATATTAAAAGTGTGTGTGTTTTTCTGCCCTCTGTTAGAGTAATCAGAGATTTGTAATTTCTTCTCTTGTTCTGATAAGAAATTTTTGTATAAAGAAAAATCTCACACAGGAAAAATGACAATTCTGGCAATAGCATATGTACACTTTATCTAGTATATATATTTTTCTGTAGTTGTTAAAAGCATAGATTTTAAAATAAGACAGATGTGAGTTTATATTTTAGCTTTGTAAATTTTTTTGAGTCAGTTGTCCAACCAGGTAGATCCACCATTTCTTATTTGCAAAAAGGAATTAACAATAGAGCCAATCACATTGTTGTTGTTAGGATTAAAGTCAGGTAACAGACTTAGAGCTCTTGGCATAATGTCAGCACTTAATACATATTAGTACTTTAAAAATTTAGCTTGCCTAATTTCCAGGTCTATTTCTTTCTCATTGTGCTCGTATCCTGAGTTTGAAAATCTACAGAAATATGTGAGGTTAGCAATTGGTCTAAGGCATCATTACTGTTCTGTCTTTGTTGTGCTCTCAATTTACATTGACACTAGCCAAAATCATAAGATTTATCATGAAATTCATAAATCTACTATAGATATTTTACTGTGGTTAGAAAGTACTCACGTGTCAAATTATATCAGCTCCTCATTTGTCTAAGATTTTGTGTTAAGAATCAGTCTGGCAAATGTGAAGACACAACCCTTGCAGTCAAGGAACCACATTTCTATTGAGCTTATATTATAAACACATGCATAAGCTGTTAGAAAAAACTGCATCCATATGCTATCGCTGTAGTAAATATAAAAATATTTCTTTCTGTATTAAAATTATGGTTTCTCTATTCCAAACCAGTGGGTATTTGAAAAAAAATCACTTGATATTTTCCATTAGTGTCAGAGAGTGCCTTTTGATAGCAACTATGGAAAGAAGAAAACTGTTGCATTTGGAAGACAGTATGCAATCTTAAATTAAGAATAATAATAGAATCCACCTACTTATTCAATTACCTAAGTTAACTGTTGATACATTTTGCAACTGGCTCATTCTGTCAGGACCATTTAAGAAGCATAACCATTCAAAATCATACATTCAATAGAAAAAGTTAAGGTAGACAACCGACAACATCTGTTCTAAAAATACTCCAAGCTAAAATCTTACCCTCTAAGCTTTGTGCTGCAGGATTCCAGAAGTTCAATGATGCATGTGGCACTAGAACAGACATAAATATGTTTTCAACTTTAGTAAAAAGTGACCTTACCAGAAGGTATTCTTTTAGAGAGATGATGTTTCATTTTTGGGAAAGAATATAAGTTATGTTTATCAAGTTTATAACAAATATTTTTTCTTGACCTGGTATGCAAATTATTTTTTTAACACTTGAGTCCAAATAATATGTGCATTCTAAATTTACCAGACAGTATAATCCAAATGTTATTCATCTTCTCTCAAAACCTAATATACCTGAGGTTCCTAAAGAGGTATGCATACCATTGAAATATGGTTGTGAGATAGCATTTGCAAAAAATCGAGATTAAAATTTTATAATCACAAATGTGTAATTCAAATAAATGAAGATATGTATAAATAAGAGAAAAGTCATAAGCACATGTTTAATTTGTCTAAATGTAGACATATTTAAATGCTTAGAAATAATTTTTATGTTAATAGACAACAGAAATGATTCACAAATAAAGAAATAAAATGCAAACTCATAATTTAAAAAGTCCATATGGATCCTAGAACAAGAATTCCTCCCAGTTGATGAGAAATAAATTAACCAAAGAGAAAAGCAGATAATTGATAAAAATATAATTCAAAACAAGTAAGATCACTTTAGCATTAAAGTATACAAAAAATTATCCAATCTCATTGTTTGTCAATAAAGTGGAAATAAAATAATAATGCAATATAGTTTTAACCAATAGAGTTAGGGGGAAAAAGACAGTGACATACATGGCTGGTAATGCTGTGTGAAGAGAAAAGTCCTTTCAAATACTGTTAGTGGGAGTGTAAATTGCTGTAACTTTTTTAAAAAAATATATTTTATTGGTTTTTTACAGAGAGGAAGGGAGAGGGATAGAGAGTTAGAAACATTGATAAGAGAGAAACATCGATCAGCTGCCTCCTGCACACCCCCCACTGGGGATGTGCCCGCAACCAAGGTACATGGCCTTGACCAGAATTGAACCTGGGACTCTTCAGTCCACAGGCCAACGCTCTAGCCACTGAGCCAAACTGGTCAGGGCTATAATTTTTTTATAAAGCAGTTTGCCAGGGTTAAGTTCTAACTCCAGTGACACTCTCCTAGCCCCATTGGCAAAGATAGGTGGGTTAAAAATCTTTATACAGATATTTATTTGTGCCATGGACTCCAGAATTTTTAATAGTTTTCCCCAACTTCAATTGTCTCTATTATAAATATTTTTTTAAACTTTAAATATGTACAAATTTTACCCAAAAACGATATTTAGTGGATTTTAATTAATTAAGGACACATACACTGAGTGGCCAGATTATTATGACCACCTGACGTTTGTAGGCAAATTAGCTATAATTTTGATGGAGTGATGGTTAATTTGCATATTACTCTTTTATTAGATAAGATATACAAACACCCTTTTTCTTTTTCATATAGAAAAGAGAGAACATCTTCATAGCTAATTTAATTGCATCTTGGTGGGTTGACTAAAATTAAAAGTAATTCTGTGTGGGGTTTTTTTTGTTTTATTTTGTTTTTGTAAACTTATTTGCTACAAGTAATTTTTGATACTTGATGAATTACAATTTTAGCTTAAGTTCTGGCTACTGATATGTAAATGGTCTAAATATATTGTACTTTTTTAAGGCATAGCAAAATATGAAATTGGCCCTGTTATGTGATATAAGGGGAAAGGATCAGAGGCCAACATTAAATGATCATAACTAGGTTCCAGTCATTAATTCAAAACATAATTATAGCCTCAGATTTGTAAACAGTTTTTAAGCAGTCTTTTCATTTATTACTTTTGATATTTGGGTAATGACTTAATATTTATAACTGTTAGCCCTTGCACACATTCTCCTACATACTCAAATAGAAAAGAGATCTTCACTGCAGTATTTTAAAAATACTTAAATGTATATTATTGGCAAACTAATTTAATGTTGACATGTTTTAGGTTAGATTTGGAGTTTTAATTTTTATATTATTTTTTAAAAAGATACCATAGTAATAAATATGTTGCTTATGTAACTTAAGGCCTAGTAAATATTATTAAATTCACTTTATATAATAAATACTTTTTTAATAATAGGAAATAGGAAAAAATATATGTTTTACTTGTTTGTAATCCACCCTTTTGGTGGATGGAAGAAAACCAAAAGACAGAGCCATCTTATATTTTGGCGGGAAATTCACCCGCACTCCAAGTGTTAATTTTTATATTATTTTTTAAAAAGATACCATAGTAATAAATATGTTGCTTATGTAACTTAAGGCCTAGTAAATATTATTAAATTCACTTTATATAATAAATACTTTTTTAATAATAGGAAATAGGAAAAAATATATGTTTTACTGAATTTAATCTGACATAAACTTTGGTGTCTTATATTTTCAAGTACAAGTATACTAGAGGCCCGTTGCACGAAGATTCGTGCAATATGCCTTCCTTCCCCTGGCTGTCAGCACCGGTTTTCCTCCGGCACCTCCGGCACCAGGACCCAGGCCTTTGGTCCAGCTGTAGTGAGGCTTGGCTTCTCCGCTCCAGCCGCAACAGTGAGGCTTGGCTTCTCCACTCCAGCTGCAGTGGAGAAGCTAAGCCTCTTCAGTCTTCAGTCATCTTCAGTCTTCGCTCTGCTCCTGCATATGCAAATTAACCGCCATCTTTGTTGGTTTAATTTGCATAATCATCCTGATTGGCTGGTGGGTGTAGCAAAGTGACACCAATTTGCATGTTTTCTTTTATAAGTCTAGATTGTAAAATCTCCTTACCTTTCAATGATGTTTATTACCTTATAAAATTAAGTATAATAACATATTTAACTGGAAATAAAATTAGATGATAAATGCTTTTGTACATTTTTCTCATCTACAGTGGTAGTATTTTATCAACTTGTCATTTTATGTAAATACTTATACTAAATAAATTTTAAAAAAACAGACATAACTGATAAGATCTTTTGATATTTCTGTAGTAACTATTCTTGAGTAATCTTCATTGATTAAAGAATAAATCATATTTAATTTTGTAGTGTTCATAATGAAGGTCATTGACTATAAGTGAACTCTTCTCCAATTGTAAAGTAAAAGAACATCCTAGAAAAAAAAGGATAAAATGGAAATATTAATTTACTTATGATACATTTTAGTTACTATTTTAATTGACTTGTTTAAAATGTTTACTTACAGTATTTTTCATGTAATAATTTATTCTTCAAATTATATAGGAATTGAATAGACTTGTATGCTATGGATATATTAGAATGGTTTTTATTATTATGTTTTTCCTTTTTAAAGTACTATATTACCCAATTCAATTTACTTTTGGAGAGAAAAAGGTAGGAGTGTAGAAGCTGGGGGTAATGAGACCACTTTGATAATTTTTTTTAAAATATATTTTATTGAATTTTTACAGAGAAGGGAGAGGGATAGAGAGTTAGAAACATCAATGAGAGAGATCGATCAGCTGCCTCCTGCACAGCCCCCAGTAGGGATGTGCCCGCAACCCAGGTACATGCCCTTGACTGGAGTCGAACCTGGGACCCTTGAGTCCGCAGGCTGACGCTCTATCCACTGAGCCAAACCGGTTCGGCCACTTTGATAATTAGAATGTCAACAAGAAGGCTGAAATGAACCAATGAAGTTATATTCATAAGTAGGAATTAATTTGAAAACATTTTTGAGCTCTAGAGAATTTTTTACTGATAGCTGAGATTAAAGAAAATGAGAAAGATGAGGGACTATACAGATGCTGATATTAATCACCAAGGTTCAAAATATGGGGAACAAGAGACAGGCTTATAAAATACTAATGGGAATATATATTACTAGATTTGTGGTAATACAGTAGAAGCTTTAGAATTTCTAATAATATTGTTTTCCTACTGCCATTTCATCATCATCTTGATGAATATCTCAAATCTACTTTCTGTTTTTTGCTTTATTTGTTGGAATTTTTGGCCAAATTTAACAGTTAGGAGCATCTCCATTTCTGTTTGAGAAACTTTTTCTTCTCTATTGGATATGTGTGATAGGCAGTAAATGGCTGTGGCAACTGTCATTTGATCATGTCTTGATTAAAACAGGGCTTCCATGCTGAAATCTGAATCTTGACTCTTGAACAGAGGGGAAAATGTTAAGCATACTTGCCACTCTATTGTATGGATTCTTCTTTCTGACACGTGACCTGCATTGGTTCCTAAGGGTTTATTTCAGTCAACTGTTAGATTTGTGAATTACCAATATTCTTCCAAAATTTTTGTTGAAGTAATAAAAGCCTGTTTCTTTTATTGCAACCCAAAATACTGTAATTGATACAGCTTGTTTTCAAGCATGAGTGGCTCAAGATCAGATACTTAATATGTATGTCAGGTTTAACTCACCTGATTTCCTGAAAGATGTGGCACTATGGCTCAATTTAGAGAAATACAGGGGAGTTTAAAATTTGTCTTAAAATAAATTTATATTTTAAACATTCATAAAAGTACAGAAATGATATGATAGTATTAGTAATAGCCTGACTTTTAATAATTACATAATTATTAACTGTAGGAAGACAACCCCCACCATGGGTCTCTTATTTCTTCATCTATCTTTGTGCTGAACTATCTTTTTAAGCATATTTTCTTATAGCAAAAAGTCTTGAAAACTTCATTCTTCATCTCTGTTTACTGTGTTTGCATTGCTAGCATTTCCATCTGATTCTTTTTTATAGTTTCATTTCTCTCTTGAAATCACCTACCTAATGTTTCATATTGCTCATATTTTTCTTTAGAGATTTTAATATATTAATTGTAGTTCTTTAACATTTCCTCTGAAACAGTTGCAGCATCTGTAGCATATATGGATCTAGTTCCATGATTGATTCTTCTCTTAAGAGCATGTTTTTTCTTTCCCTTTATAGATCTCATATATTATTATTAAAAGCTGGGCATCGTTTGTAGTACAGTAAAAAGTGAAGTACACAGATTTTATCTGAAAATTTTTTTCCTCTGTTGTGTCTCTAGTGTAGGTTGTGAGATAATCCAATTTGGATTTAGTTAGGTTTAGGGTTTATTGTTTCTGTAGTTGTCCTCAGTGTACCAACATATTCAGATTGTTTTAGTGATACCTTGTTTCAGTGAGGGAAATGGTTTCCTAGAAGATTTTGCTTTCTGATGATTGGTCCCCTTTTAGCTTTAAGATTTTTCATTGTACTGTGCCTCAGAAAGGTTCTGTCTGTCACAAATTACTTTTACTCAATACTTGCTAAGAGCACGAGAGCTTGTTAGGCATCCTCTGGTCTTCTAATGAAGCCTGTATGCCAGATAGTCACAGGACTTTATGGTTCTGTAGGTGTGACCTATGGATTTTTATTCTTCTTGGGCATAGTTCTGAACCTAGCACATATTTCATTCTCTCCTACAGAGTTGGAATTCTCTCCCTCTTTCCTTCCACAGGTGCAATGGAATTTCACCTACCATGGTGGACAGCCATGATATTAATGCCTCCTTCCAGATATTAATGCCTTTGTTTTATAGAGAATAGGGGGGTTTGCATTCAAATGAGTTTTGTGTTTTTCTTGTAAGTGCACTTTCATATTACAAATGTCAAAATATTTTCTTGCATGATCCTTGTTCATATTTTTACCTAATAATTATTAAACAAGGAGAAATTAACAACTTGATAATATTTATGATGAAAAGATTAGACATATTAATCATTGGCTTGGTCTCTGCCACCAATGAAGTAATCACACCCCGTCATTTCTACAAATCCACGTTATAATTTCTAAATTATTTTGGGACTTCTTTTTTAATAAGAATGCCACAGCATGAACTGATATATGACTGTCTCTTGAAATTATTTATTAACTGTGATTATTAATATTATTAGTCATTATGACCTCATTATACAGCTGCAATGCCTCAAAAATATATCTTGTTTTAGATGTGATGTAATGATAATTATACTATTTTTACTATAATACTGTAAGAGTCACCTCATATCTTCAGGACTAATGAAATGCTAGGTGACTGCTTTTAGACTTAAAATATTTATCATGTTCTATGAACTTAACTTTTGCCTTAACACACAAAAAATAATTTTCAATACTGCAAAATTTGAGGTTGAAAACCACTTGGCAGTAGCATGGGATATAAACCAAAGGATTGCACTATCTTTTTTAAGGAATAGGTGGGGTCAGAATCATGTTTAATATTGAGAAGCTGCTACATAACCAGCAAACAGAATTGCATGCAAGTGGGAAGCAGAGGGGTCTTGTTTCCTCCAGGAGATGCCATCATCTTCTTGGCCTTTACTTCCCATTGTTACTTATCACCCCTCGGTATTCTTACAGGGTCTGTCACATCTTTTATTTTACTCTTCCTTTTATACCATATTTACTTCTTTAGTTTTTTTCTCCTTATTTGTCCTCTCCTCTGTCATCACATATCATCTCCACACCCTCTGTAAACCAAGATAATCATAAATATTGAAGTATTTAAATGGAAATGAAAATTGCTTCATTCAACATATTATTCATAAATGAGGATACTAATGTGTCAATTCTTTCAAATATGATTCCTACTCTCGACCATAATTAATAATGGCTTATTTGTGTTACTATCAGAGCTACCAAAGATAATGCTATTATAATGAGAATAGTACCCTTCTTTTCACAGTTTGTCTTTGACTGAGGCAGTGCAAGAAGGCTCCTAGAATGGCATCTTTCAGGACTTCACTGATCAATTCTGCAACACTACACTGGAAGGTAAGGTCTATTACTTCTGCTTAAATTCATAATCTAGTGAAGTTACATTGATTTGCCAAGGGGCTCTTTGTCTTTGGGAAAAGTCTCAATTGGGAGTGACATATTTTATAACTAATCTCTTATAGAAAAAATGAATTAAAAATATATTTGGGCCTAGAATAAATACATGGCTCAAACATCTACCTATGAACCAGGAGGACATGGTTCCATTCCTGGTCAGTGTATGCCCAGGTTGTGGGCTCAATCCATGGTGTAGGGCATGCAGGAAGTGGCCAATCAATGATTCCCTCTCATCATTGATTCTCATCATTGATATTTCTCTCTCTCCTCTCTGAAATTATACATATATTTGTGTATATCTATATATGGATGTAGAGTTCTTCTTGGCTGCCTCAATAGTTAAAATATATCTGTGATATATATATTTATGTACCCTAATCTATTTTCTCAGTAATCTTTTTTTTCCCTCATTGTGACACTTTCTCTATCAGCATGGGCTAATTCAGTGCTTTCTAATTTCTTTACACACTAAGACTTCTCTTTAATACCAGAAAATAATTTTGAGTAAGATCACATTAGATAATAATTGTTCTTTTATATCCACTAAATGAGATATTACAAAATGAAAAAAATATGACTACAATAATAATGATACATGATTTATTAATCATTATAGCACATAAACATATTTTAAAATAATAGTTCACACATGTGTGACAAATACTTTCATTCTGCAAACAATACTTAAGTGTACTGTAATGATCTGTAAAACTCCCTTAAGTAATACTGCAACCTTTTAGAGGTCTGAAGTACAGAAACTGGTGATGGAAGTAGGATTTATTAAGTACCTCATATTTTTCTCTTCGCACAATGGAGAAACTTGTATCTACATTACGAATTTTACAAAATATCTTAAGGATTACATGAAATAATACATACAGAATAATAGAAAACACATTTTTAAATCCAAAAAAAATGTAAGAAAACATCATTATACTTTGAAATTATTGTATACAATATTTTGTAAGGAGTTGCTTGCATTGCTTGGTGTTCATGATGAAAGCCATTATAATAGTTTGAACAGGGAACATTATTATTTTAGAGATATTCGGAAGCAGTAAGTGTCTGCTCAATATCTTGTTTTCTACTATTGAAGCTGAGCCAAATGTGAAGATCTACTGCAAGTCAATGGGAGTTCTGAACACAAGCCAGAGCAAGATGAGAAAAATACAGCAAAATGAAAAACTGGACTGAAGTCAACTGTTTAAAAAACGAAGGTAAAACTTTCTGATATGTTCCCCTAATGGTAGATAATTATACATTATGTTTTATATGGTAGATAATTACACATTATATTTTATACTAGTGGCCTGGTACACAAATCCATGCACATTGAAAGGAAATTAATTAGAAGAAATATTTTAATATCACTATTTGCCCTTTCTCTATAATAAAAGTGTCAACCAAATTCATGATTGTCATTGTCGATGACACATACATTTGATTGCCACCAGTGAGAGCTTTATATGTATCATGCATTTGCAAGTCAACTTAGCCTTTTATATATATAGAGAGAGAATAAACTTGCTTAATTAGACCTGCTTTTTGATTTAGTTAAACTTTTTCCAACACAGTGAAGCACCCCAACTTCTCTTTCAGGTAATTGTCAGCAACACAGCAGTAAATATCAACACAACGCAGATTATTATTGTAGATCATGCAGGGAGAACAAAGGGTAAAATGTTTAATTGTAGCAGTGTTTGACTATATTCTGCACAGTGAGTAAACCTGAAGTTATTTTCAAGGCCTACCATTTCTTATTTCTTTTCAGTCAGGGCAAGTTTCTAAGCTTTCTAAATCTCCATTGTTCGGCTAATGAAAAGAAAATAGGATTTCACTGAGTTTCCTACCTACCTATTCCAGGACTTCTGTGAGGATCAAATGAGATGAGGGACAAGAAAACGCTTCACAGACATCTGGTTAAAGTGCAAAATGTTTGCACCTGGCTATAAAGCAAGTCATGTTCCTGGGCTGAAGAAACTCCAAGGAGGCTAGTCCTTACTAGAGAGAGGAAGCCAGACATTGCTACGTGACATCATTACCCAGCGCCCACAGCCACCGTTTCCAGGCTGGGCTGGGCTGTGGGCCACATTTTGTACCATGGGGTCTTGGCAGCATTGGCTGTGATATGGTGGGTTGTCACTCCAGGGTGGTGGCAGGGCCTGTGTCCCATTTGGGCGAAGCTGAGTGTTGCTTTGTGGGCACCAGGTCCACAGGGTTGTTTCTCTGTAAATGGCCAGTGTGCGTCATGGCAGCTCCTGTGTTGAGCATCTTCCCCCTGGTGGTCAGTGGGTGTCATAGCTACTGGTCGAATGGACACTTACCATATTAGCCTTTTATCCTATCGAATAAAAGACAAAAGGGTAATTGACCGTACCTTCGCTACACTTCCCATTGGCTAATCAGGGTGATATGCAAATTAACCACCAACCAAGATGGCAGCTGGCAGCCACGCAGCTGAAGCAAGCAGGAGGCTTGCTTGCTCCAGTGATGGAGGAAGCCAAGGTTCCCTGCCTGCCGCGGCCCGGCTCTAAGCTCCGAAAGCAACAAAGTTTCAATTATAGAAGCTAAACAAACCCCAGATACCTGCTTTCAGCTGGCCGTGGCCTCAGAGCTGGAGCCGGCTCTCAGCTCCAGTGACAGCAACGAAGTTACAATTATAGAAGATAAATAAATCCCAGAATAAAAAAAACAAAGTAAAAAAGGAGAGGCTGGGAACTTCAGTTGCTGGCCAGCCTGAAAACAGCCCTCACCCCCTCACCCAGGCTGGCCAGGCACCCCAGTGGGGACCCCCACCCTGATCCGAGACATCCTTCAGAGCAAACCAGCCGGCCCCTACCTGTGCACCAGGCCTCTATCCTATATAGTAAAATGGTAATATGCAAACTGACCCTAACAGCAGAAAGACTGGGAATGATTGGTCACTATGACACACACTGACCACCAGGGGACAGTCGCTCAATGCAGGAGCTGCCCTCTGGTGGTCAGTGTGCTCCCACATGGGGAGCTCTGCTCAGCCAGAAGCCAGGCTGATGGCTGCCAGTACAGCGGTGGTGGTGGGAGCTTCTTCTGCCTCCTCAGCAGCACTAAGGATGTCTGACTGCAGCTTAGGTCTGCTCCCCGCTGGCAAGTGGACATCCCCCGAGGGCTGCCAGGCTGCCAGAGGAATGTCTGTTGCCATCTTAGGCCCAATCCCTCGGAGAGCAGGCCTAAGCCAGCAGGTGGTCATCCCCCGAGGCGTCCCAGACTGGGAGAGGGCACAGGCCGGGCTGAGGGACCCCCCCCAAAGTGCACAGATTTTTGTGCACTGGGCCTCTAGTGTATAGATGGTTTTCGGAGTGTATTGTTCATTCATTAGCCAGTGCAATTTATAAGCTTTGCATGAGATTACAGGATTGAAGGACTTTTCTTGTGAGTTCAATTAACTTTAGTGTGGATAACACAGGTACCATTGAGAGAGTTAAACCTGTGCCTTTCATGGGATTTATATTGGAGGGAAGAGGAGCAATGAAAAACATCAACAACAAAACATACATGAACCACATTTCAGTTTCTTTGTCTGCTTCTAACATATTTTCTCTGATAAATGTTAGGAAAAAAAATTACCTTTCTAATTGTCAAAAATTCACTTTCTCAACCTCATTTTTGCTTTTTTTATTTTTTAATATATATTTTATTGATTTTTTTACAGAGAGAAAGGGAGAGGGATAGAGACTCAGAAACATTGATCAGCTGCCTCCTGCACACCCTCCATTGGGGATGTTCCCTCAACCAATGTAAATGCCCTTACCTGTAATCTAACCTGGGACCTTTGGTCCACAGGCTGATGCTCTATCCACTGAACCAAACCAGTTAGGGCACCATTTTTGCTTTTAAAACCTGGAACTCTTCATATCAGTTATAAGAAAAGGACCTATAGTCTCCAACACCAAACCTTAATTTCAGTGGCAATTTTAGTGTTTGACGTTATTGTAAGGTGAAGGTAATATGGGGAATACTGATTTCAATTTTCAACCTTATTGGTATCAAGAAACTATTTAAAATCATTTTACATCTGTTCTACTTACTTTCAGAAGGGTATCATATACAAAATTAAGTGCTAAATTCATATTTTCTAACTGTTCTTCAGTATGAGACTTATTCTATCATTACTTGGAGTTACAGGAGTAAAGACCTTATAGATTTGTTTTGTCTGTGGATCCCAGGAGCATCTAAGACATCAAGTACTCTTCCTGGATGATAGCATTTAGGCATGTTTCAAAAAGCTGAAGAAGCATGGCACAC
Source organism: Myotis lucifugus (assembly GCF_000147115.1). Taxonomy (NCBI): domain Eukaryota; kingdom Metazoa; phylum Chordata; class Mammalia; order Chiroptera; family Vespertilionidae; genus Myotis; species Myotis lucifugus. Next base: position 89,388 of record NW_005871650.1, read on the forward strand.
TCTGGGAGAAAAACCTAAATTCAAAAAGGAAAATTAAATAAGAGATACTTGACATTTTTAATATTTCATAGAAGGGAAAAAACAATTTTGAAAACTATTTTTTAAAACTATGTAAGTTAGAAAATATTTCTCTTCATTTCATAATGGATGGGAGATACAAACAGTATGTTTAACAGAGAGATCCAGGCTAGGATTGAGAATACTTCAGTGTAAATAACCCAATCTTGATTTATCAGAAATGTAAATAAAAAGTTTAAATTCTATATTCATTACTATTAAATCAAATAAGTGGAAAGATAATTCTCAAGGTTTCCATAAATATTTTCTTATAACACTAGCATATACTCACTATTAACATTTTAAAAAATATATTAATAAGATTAAAGTAGAAAGTAATATTTTCCCACTGTTACTTTGCCTAAAGAGAAACATACTTAACATTTTAGTGTATTTCATTCTGGTATTTCTAAGTATTTTTTTTTTACATAGTTGAGTATGTACTGTATGCACACATTTTTACCTTGCTCTTTGCACTTAACCCATTTTGATGGGTTTAAATAAAATTTTCCAACTATCTTAAGACTAGTGGCCCAGTGCACAAAATTCAGGCACTGAGGAGGGTGTCCCTCAGTCCAGCCTGCGCCCTCTCCAATCTGGGATTGGGATCCCCACAGGGATCGGGCCTAAACCGGCAGTCGGACATCCCTCCCACAATCCGGGACTGCTGGCTCCTAACCACTCACCTGCCTGCCTGCCTGATTGCCCCTAACCTCTCTGCCTGCCGGCCTGCTCACCCCCAACTGCCCCCCTGCTGGCTTGCTCACCCTCAACTGCCCCCCCAGCAACCTTCTCACCCTCAACTGCCCCCCCTGCCAGCCTGCTTACCCCCAACTGCCCCTCTGCCAGCCTGCTTGCCCTCAACTGCCCCCCCCGATGGCCTGCTCACCCCCAACAGCCCCACTCCCTGCCGGCCTGATCACTCACAACTGCCCTCCCCTCTTGGCCCCTAACTGCCTCTACCTCGGCCCCACCACCATGGATTTGTCTAGAAGAATGTCCAGAAGGTCTCCCAATCTAATTAGCATATTACCCTTTTATTAGTATAGATTCTTTGGCAGATTTTTGTTGTTATCACATGTCTATAACACAAAAGCATTTATACTTATAGGATACTTTTAATTTGTAAGACTTTATTTAGACTTTGATTTTATTTTATATTAGCAACAATTCCTTGAAGTGATCAGATAGGAATGATTATCTCCATATTTTTCAAAACTGAGACTTAGGGAATTTGATGATGGCTAGATTTAGATCTCCTCAATTTTTGGTTTGTGTTTTCTTCTCAACATTATGAGATACTTTGCTGTTACCTTAATTATTAAATCTTCCTGGATGGGATCCAGATGAAACATATCTCATATTGAAAAATATAATGCTATTTATATTTCAGTATAATATTGGTTCAAATTATGGAGTCATACCTTTGAATGAAAACAATATAATGAGAAAAGAAAGGATTTGGGCTTAACATATAACCATTTGTTTCCAAAGTCTATAAATCCTGAGTGTATTTTCATCCATTTTAAAAACACCGATCAAATACTAATAAAATGTTTTGAACAATAGCAGCCAAAAAAGTTATGAACAGTTTTACATTGTTGACATTTTTCCAAGCAATTTACTTTACTTGGCAGAACACGAGAGGCAGTTCTACTCTTTGGTGACTAGCTGATGTTTTAAAGACACATCTCAACCTTTTTCTTTACCCAAAGGAAAATGGAAATAACTGCAAGTTTTAAAAAGGGACAGAGTGTGGAAGAGCTAATTAAGCTTTGGACAGAAAACTCATAAAACTGTTGTTCCAAAGAGATTAAGCAGGTTATCCACATTTAGCACACGTTTTTATATTAAAAAAAAACACCCCAAACTCTTTAAGAAGCCATACCATCTGTCATGATGCAACAGATGCAGCTGATAGGAACTTCAAGTGCTGTAAATAGCTAGGACTAATGCATACATTCTTGTATTATGTTTACATAATTATTTGATAATTTAATTGCAATGTTCTAAAATTATTCATAATCTATATTTAAAAAATATTAGAGATTTTATTGTTAGGGCAATTAAGAAGTTAAAATTATTACTGCTTTGTTCCTATCAATGTGCCTTGCTTATTGTACGTCATAGAAACACAAGAGTTTTAGCATAGAGTTTCATTGAGAAATAAGAACAATTTTGGAGAACAAAGGGAATAATTAGTGTCAGGATACAATAGTCAAAGTTTAGTAAATGACACAGGATTATGTCTCTTTCAGAGAAGTATTCCAATATCTAATGCATGTCTGATACTCAGTAAATATTTGTTGGTTGAATGAATGAATGCATGCATGCATTGATCCATTAATTCTCCATTCCAAGAATTTTTGGGATTCTGAATTGATAGTGTTTGCTACTAATTTTAATCTTCATCAGGCACTTATTCTCTCTCTCTCTCTCTCTCTCTCTCTCTCTATATATATATATATATATATATATATATATATATATATATATATATATCCCACGTTCAAAGGCTGTTAAATCGTGTTGTTTACCCATATCTTCTGTCATGGTAAACAACCTGTTTCCCTATTTATAATGGTCTGGCCCTCTAGCAACTTCAGCGCAAAATTATAGCTAATTTGCCTGCAAACGTCAGGTGGTCATAATAATCTGGCGCATATATATAACCTAATTTTAGAAGATAACCTAAATAAATTAGGAGAAATTCTTCTCATTAAGGAAATGGGAGGAAACGCTGGAGTAAGAAAGGGGATGAAGATGTGGTACAGGAGGGAAACCATGGCTGTGAAAGCACTTAGAGACAAGTTGCTAAGCTAATCCACTGACCATGTTTATATTGTTCTATTTTTAAAAAATCCATGTGGCTTACCAAAATTTATTTAGACACTAAGCCACTGGCAGAATTCAGAGTATGGTTTTGCTTGAAAAGTCTAAAAACTATGCTATTATATTTATAGTAGAATCTAATTATCCAAATACCATTTATGAAGTATTGAAGGCCAAAGATTTCTTTCAGGATTCTATTAAAAATGTGGGTACAACGAGTAGTGTTGAGAGAAAAATATATTGTTTCTTCCATGCTTCCAACTTACTTGTGGTTTTTGGTGACAATATTAGGACCAAACAAGCAAAAAGAAGACACTGCGCATAAAAGATCAAGTGAGAATTCAACCCTCCTGTGCATAATGTCTTTTAATACAGTATTCCTTGAAAAAAAATCTTTGATGTATGAATGCCATCTTTTTTTAACCACACCAACTTCATTACCTTTCCCAGTAATCATGTTTCTAAGAATGGTTCTATATGGAGCAGAGTCTGGAATTGTATGAAGCCAAAGGATCTTATCACTCTGGTGAGTGGAAAGAGCAGGCTACAGTATGTGAGACTATGTATTTAGTGCAAGCGTGATTTGCTTTACTGAAGCATAAGTACCTGGTAGATACTTATGTTTCCCTGTCTGATATGGATCCAGATGTTTTTTGTATTCTTCAAAGGTACTGTATTTATTGTATAATATATACTGTGATTACTTTTGTAAAAATTTAAGTCATTCTTTGCCATGATTTTGACATAACACAAAAGTAATCAGTTGCCACATTTTACTCTGTACAGCTCTAAAAATTAATTCAATTATTGAGGATTTAAAGATAAAATGCAAGATCTGGGGTTAAGGAGAAGAATAAAGAGCTGGATAGAAGAAAATGAGGTAATATATGTCTAACCATGGAGTTCTGATCTACCTTATGTTTTCAGAATCAGTTTTTTATTTTTCAGTCTGGATATTTTGATCTATCCATAAAATTTGGAACTAATCAAAGGGAGACATAGGGTTTTTTAGAAAACCAGTCTGTGTTCCAACTTTAGCTCTACCACTAACAAGGAGTGGGACCTAAGGCAAATTACTTATCTAGCCCGGCTGGCATGGCTCAGTGGTTGAGCATCGACCTATGAACCAGGAGGTCACGGTTCGATTCCCGGTCAGGGCACATGCCCAGGTTGTGGCTCCATCCCCAGTAGGGGGCATGCAAAAGGCAGCTAATCAATGATTCTCTCTCAGCATTGATGTTTCTATCTCTCTCTCCCTCTCCCTTCCTCTCTGAAATCAATAAAAATATTTTTTAAAAATTACTTATCTATTCTCCTCCTCAATGCACATGGGTAAAATGAGAGAAATTATACTATTTATCTCTTTTGGTTCTTCTGTAAATAATAAATAAGATAATCTGTATGAAGAAACTGATATAATGTCTTGTCCAGAGTAAGAAGTAAATAAATAAATGACAGTAGCCATTATTGTTGAAAAGCAGGGAAGTAATGATTAGAGAATTTATTGGAGAATATTTGATGCAGAACAGCATCAGTGTCCTATCTGAAGATCTTAGCCTTTGCATGATTGTCTTTTTTCAAGAGAGAGAGAGAATGAACTACAACCGTTATTTTCTTTTATTGCAAAAGATTTAGTGAAAAAGTCCTCATTCTTTCTATGGTTCTGGGATTGTTCTAGGCACTGGGATAATAACTATTCTCAAGAAAATTGGAATCAAGTGAGGAAATCTAGCAGGTAAACCTTTTATTAACAAGCTAGAGTCCCAGTGCACAAAATTCGTCCCTTTCACAGTCCAGGAGCCCTCAGGGGATGTTCCATGGGGAGTGGGCCTAAGCCACAGTCTGGCCTCCCTTTGTGGGAAGTGACTGGGCTGATCAGGGGAAGGCACCACCCCCATCATCCCACTGCTGCTGCCACTGCCAGCCGCCACAGCCGCCAAGGTGTTTTCGTTAACACAACTCCAGTCCCTTCACCATGAAAAAATGACAACTTTCTTTAGGCATTTTCAAAATGTGTCTTTCATAAGATATGACATTTCTTTCTTTCTTTCTTTCTTTCTTTCTTTCTTTCTTTCTTTCTTTCTTTCTTTCTTTCTTTCTTTTTTTTTATCCTCATCTGAGGATATTTTTCCATTGATGTTTAGAGAGCATGGAAGAGAGAGGGAAAGACAGAGAGAAACATCAATGTGAGAAGGACACTTCGATTGGCTGCCTCCTGCATGAGCCCTGACCTGGGCTAGGGCCCTGGTACATGCAACCTAGGTACATGCACTTGATCAGAATCAAACCCAGACCCTGTGGTCAGCAGGCCAAGGCTCTATCCACTGAGCAAAACCAGCTAGGGCAGGATATGACATTTCTTAACTCCTCCAGCAGCGGACCTTCATTTTTTTCCTCCAGGAGTGAGGTGGAAAAACCCTAGATCCCCTTCTTGAATTCTTATTACCCAAGTTACCAAGAACACTGCAAGTGGCAAACAGGGAGCTTAGCCTATGAGTGGTCAGAAAAGGTGTTTCCTCTGAAGCTCACATGCAGAGGCCCCTCCCTGTGTGTGTCCACTGCTCCCTGAGTTGTGCTGCAGCCACTGGGAGTAGACCCCCACCCCGGTCGGTTTGTGTCCACTGGGGTGGGGGCGTGGTTCAAGCCACACTGGTCATGACTATTAAGGCTTGGAGCTGGTTGTGATTGTTAAGGCATCCCAGACAAATTTGCATATTACCTCTCTCTCTCTCTCTCTCTCTCTCTCTCTCTCTCTATATATATATATATATATATATATATATATGTATATGTATATATATTATATATATAGATATTGTGAAATGTCAATTCAGCTCATCTTTTGTTTGAAAAGTCAATATTTTATTGGAAAATATTTGTGGTTCCTTAATCAAAAGTGGACTCATTTCTTTGGTTATTAGAATGAATGACTGATCCATTTTAATCTGACAAACAGAAAATGTCTTCTGTATGCAAAGCACTATGTTAAGCAAGATGATCCTTTCTTTTCAGAAGTTCAGAGTCTGTTGAGAAAATAGATAAAAATATGGCATTTGCTTTTGTTATAAAGCAAAACAATTTAAATGCTTTAATAAAGATTAACATGCTCTAGGAGTAGGTAGAAGGTGATTTTTTTAGTGGTAGATTGGATTATGATTCTTGGAATAGGTGACATTTTTAATTATGCCTTCAAGGAAGAATAGATCAACTTCTCAGTAGGAAATTAGGTAGGAGAAAAGGGGAGGGGCTGTTGTAAACAGAGAACAGCAGAAATAAATGTCCAGAGGTGTGAGTACAGAGTGAGTGAAATATCATCTTATATCATAAAAGGCTAATACGCAAATCGACTGAATGGCAGAATGACCGGTCACTATGACACACACTGACCACCAGGGGGCAGATGCTCAATGCAGGAGCTGCCCCCTGGTGGTCATTGTGCTCTCACAGGGGAAGCACCACTCAGCCAGAAGCCTGGCTTACGTCTGGGAGCACAGGAGTGGTGGCAGGAGCCTCTCCCATCTCTGCAGCAGCTCTAAGTACCCCTCAGGGGATGTATGCCTGGGTCCTGGACTACAAGAGGGCACAGGCCTGGCTGATGCCACCCCACCCCCGCCAAATGTTGTGCACTGGGCCTCTAGCAGATTATAATATCACTTTGAACCCACCGGGTGGGCTAAAAAAAAAAAAGACAGACAATAATAAGTATTGGTGAATTTGTGGAGAAATTAAAACCTTCAGTCCTAGCTTGTTTGGCTCAATAGAGCATCAGCTTGCAGACTGGAGGGACCCAGGTTTGATTCCGGTCAAGGGCACATGCCGGGGTTGTAGGCTTCATCCCCAATAGGGGGTGTGGGCTCGATCTCCAATAGGGAGCAAGCAGGAGGCTGCTGATCAATGATTCTCTCTCATCATTGCTGTTTTTCTCCCTCTCTCTCTCTTCCTCTCTGAAATCAATAAAAATGTTTTTTAAAAAAGAAATTGACACCTTCATATATTACTAGCAAAATTGTAAAATGGTGTAGCCACTTTGGAAAACAGTTTTAGAATTCTTCAAATGTTAAACTTGGAGCTACCATACCTGTAATTCTAATTCTAGGTATATACTCCAAAGAATATGAAAACAAATGTACACATAAGAACTTGTATATGAGTATTCATGGCAACTTTGTTGATAATATTTAAAAACTGGAAACAACCCTGATGTTTATCAACAGGTAAATGGATGGCCTATTACTACTCCATAAAAAAGGCATCTGGCATTCATACCTGCTACAACATGGGTTAACCTTGAAAACATGACACTACGTGAAAGAAGTCAAACACAGGAGACCATATCTTGTGTGATTCCATTTATATAAAAACTAGAGCCCTGGTGCATGAAATTCGTGCATAGGTAGGGTCCGTAAGCCTGGCTGACGATTAGGGCTGATCTGGACCTTCTGGCTGCTGGCCAGGGCCTTCCTTTGTTCCGCGCCACCCCCAGTGGTCAGCACATGTCATAGCAAGCGATCAAACTCCCGGTCTCCTGGTTGAACTCCCAGGGGGACACTTTGCATAATATATATATATATATATATATATATATATATATATATATATATATATAGATAGATAGATATAGATATAGATATATAGATATAGATATATAGATATATAGATATATAGATATATAGATATATAGATATATAGATATATAGATATATAGATATATAGATATATAGATATATAGATATAGATATCCAGAAAAGCAAATCTAGAGATCCAGAAAGTAGTATTTGTAATTAGTAAGGGCTGGGGAAGGCTAATGAATGTGGAGTGGAGTATAAGATTTCTTTGCAGGATGATGAAATGTTCTAAAATTATATCATTGTGATGCTTACACAAATCTGTGACTATATTAAAAGCCATTCTATTGTACACTTTGAAAGGGTTTATTTTATGGTATGTGAAGCCTATCTCAACAAAACTGCATAAAGAGTAGAATATAGATGGGTAATGGAATAAGAAGGTTGTAGCCTATATTTTTACAGCCAATTTTTGGGGATTCCATGCAGGAGGCCCTAATTTCCTTCTTTATCCAGTAGGTAATAATTGCAGATTTTAAAAGCATGGTGCTAAGAAGACTAATACCTAACATTTTGGGTGGTTTAAAAAGAATGCCAGAATCTGATCTGTGTCGTGCATGAACTATTAATCCCATTTGTAGTCCTATGTGAACTATATTGTTATTATTCCCAATTTGTAGGAGGGAAATCAAGGCATAGATGGTTTGAACACATTGGTAGTATGTCCAAGACCTAAATTCCCAATCTCAGTTCCTACAAATGTTTTTTGGCATTGTCAGAGTTGCATCCTCTAATGAACACTATTGGAGCACTTAGGGAAAATTTAAGGAAGAGAGTAGAGATCAGATGCCTATTACAATAGTGCAGATGAAAGATATGAGTGACCAATAGCAATAGTGCTAGACATTTTCAATCATTTGAATGTGGCTCCAAGATTTCGGTGAGGCAAAAACATTTCTCCAGAATGGAAATACTATTCATAAGAACAAATTTGGCTTGAAATGCAAAAATAAGCCCAGAGTGACCAAATTACTTAAATTTACTTGTCTCATAAAAAAAAAGAAAAAAAATTCTAGAGTCAAGTTTTCTGAGCATGGTAAACAGAAAAAGTATTAGTGGCTAACTGTTAAAGAAAACTGTTTTACATTAAATATTCATAGGTAAAGGACTAATCCTATTTTGCCTGTTGAACCCTTATAATGCTCCGAGTAATTACAGATCCACCTATTTTTGTGCTAACCTATCCTCTGTGGGTTGTTTTAAATGCTTTTCTTAGTAGGGTGGAAAGCTCATAAGCTTTAAACTATGGCTTTGTCATGGCACAAATGTTTCCCCAGTCTTTAAAATGCTTTGGGGAACTCTTAAAATTGTATCCCTGCCTGTTTGAAAAACCAACCTGGTGCTAATTGTTTATGTGCTGTTTCATGCTGCAGTGTTGTGTGTCATTGCCCTTAAATAAACACCCCTTTAGAAATACCAAATCAAGTTGAATTATGGAGAGACTCAGTTCTTTAAAATAGAGATGTAAAATACTAGCAAGCTTCCCAATATGTGTTCCAGTTTTCAAGCTGAGAAGCTGGTATCTGTATCAAAGAACCCTCTGAATAAAGACTCAGCAGCTAGAAGATAAAAAACAAAACTCTAGATGCAAACAATAACAACAAAACAACGAAAACACCAGTATTTAATAATAGAAGAAAAGTAGGCAGGATCAACCAAAACATAGGCAACAGTTTTCTTGTTAATAATGTAAAATTATTAATAGGATCTTGTTAATAGGTGAAAAAAAATAAAACTACAACATTGAGCAGACTTTGTCTTACTTGCAAGCTTTACTTTAGCCAGAAATGCATGAGAAGGTTTCCTTTTCTGTCATGTTCTAGTACTTTGGGTTCAATGTTATCACTACAAATAGATCTTCGATGAAACTGAACAATCCTTTCTCTGAAGCTCTTAACATACCTGAATAAAGTCAGTATCATAGGGCAGCTGAAGTGCTTTTTCCCCACTATCAACAGTATTCTGGCAGTTTACATTGTAACAATTCATCTATTCAAAAATAATATGTGTATATTTTGTGGTAGGCATTGTGATACACAGTGGTCATGAGGAGTTAAAATGTGCACTGTCCGTTTCCATGGTATAAAACTCTTAGGAGAGATAATCTAGTAAATATTTGCATCATTGCATCATAAGAAAAATAATGTAGGGATACATGTATAGTGTAAACATAAAAAAAACCCCCACACTTAATTCTATCTGAGTTGAGCTTAAAAGAGCTTAAAAGTCTTCAGGATATGATGACATATGCCTTCAAAGCTATCTAGTAGTTAACAAGGGAATAGAAAAACAGAAAGTATCCAGTTATAGAAAGTGTGGCTTACTTATGCACAAATAAAAAGAGCATGACTGATTGCAAATTATGAAGAATTTGTATAATATGATGGGGCAGATTTATCAGTCATTCATATATAAGTCACGTGTGACAATTTTATAAATAAAAAATAGTTTTTAATTCTTTAATGGTTATCATGTTCTATTTTCAAAATAAATTATTAGAATTGGTGGAGTTGAGACTTCAAAACTTGACTAGTAGTCTTAACTTTGTAAAAGAATATAAATGGTACACTTAATAAGTGAACTTTTTTGGAGATAAAATTGATATATTTATAATTTACTTTCAGTTTTGGTTTTGATACCATTGTAATTAGCTAGTTATTAATAACTAGAGGCCTGGTGCACGAATTTGTGCATGGGTGGGGTCCGGCTGGCCTGCCCCGATCTGGGCTGATTAGGCTGAGCTGCAGGCAGTTGGCTGACCAGCTGTCTCCACCCCTGATCGGGGTGGGGGGGGCACTGGTGGAGGGTGGGGCTGGATTAGGGGAGGGGCCGTGGGCAGTTGACAGACTGACCCCACCTCCTGGTCGAACACCTGGTCCAACTCCCATTTGAGAGGACAATTTGAATATTAGCCTTTTATTATATAGGCTAGGAAAGGAGTAAAAAGGAGGCCAGACATTATAAGCATGGTCCTTTGGGCAGCTTCCCCAGGAAGCTGCAACTTTACACTCTCCAGGGAACCACTGATCCATTCCCTGCAGACCACTGGGGGAAGGAGTTCAACAAACGGAGAGATGGGCACATGTGCAGTGAAGTCAGGGTAACTTAGGGAAGGTATCTGTCAGTCAAACCTGGGAACAGAAATCATTGTCTAGGTCAGTTGTCGGCAAACTCATTAGTCAAGAGCCAAATATCAACAGTACTTCTTCAAAATAGATTCGCTCAGGCCGAATACTGACTTCTGCGCATGGGCCACGAAGTTTCAATTGCACTGTATGTGCGCACCTGCACGTGGTATTTTGTGGAAGAGCCACACTCAAGGGGCCAAAAAGCTGCATGTGGCTTGCGAGCCGCAGTTTGCCAACCACGGGTCTAGGGGGACAGGGCCACTGCAAGTCCATGACAATTCAGTAATGTATAATCCCCCAAACAAAGGAGCTTGCCTTCTTGGCTCTTGGCACTCTTATTTCTTGGATCTTGGCTCTCTTGGCTCCTGGTACTCTGGTTCTTCTCTGGTTTACCCATGTTCCCTCCATAGTCATGTGGCAATGTGGACCCCACACTCAATGAACTGGTGGACTGAAGTGGGAACACAAAGTGAGCTAGCCTACTGCTGGATTGGACTGTGCCCCAACATGGAACAGAATCTCTGGGTAGCAACTTTAATCCTAGCCCTATTAAAGACACAGCTGGACATTTTCTTTGGAGGAATGAAGGGAAATGGGACCTTGGAAACTCAGGGGTTAAATTCCACGGAAATAAAGCTTTCTACACCATCTCATCTTTCCATGGGAGTCTCACAAAATTCCTCTTCTCATGACATCACAAGAAGCCCACATCCCCTGGCAACAGGTGGGGACATGGAGTGCTCCCCACTGATAAGTTTCCTCTCTTTGATCCTTTGCCTCTGAGGTGTCCCAGCATGAGTATTGTACCTTTCACCTCCTTGGCTAGTTCTCCTGTGGCACATCCATGCTTCAGGAGTGGATGGTTCTGTATCAACTTTGACTTCAACAGGAAAATGACTTTTTCCTCTCAAAGAGCTTAAAAAACTTTACTTCCGCAAAGTAGAGCAAAAATGTTGATAGAGCAGACAGAAGCCAGCGAATGCCCTGAAACAGAACACTTGGGTTAGAACGAGAGTACTGCCTCATTATGCAATCAACTCTGGGTTTAATAAAATAGTGCTTTGAACAAAGCGTGTGGGAAGACTGAGACGTTCACAGTAGCATCTTACTAGAGCCCAGATCACATAGAACATCTAACTGAATGAAAGCTAGTCTCTTAACCATAAACAGCTAGTACTTGCTTTTATAAGCATACTACACTGATTGTAATATTTATTTTGAATGAGCCTTATTTGTCTCTAGGTGTGCTGCTTGTTACCATGTCCCCGAAGTATAAACTTACTAAAGGAAATCACTGTCTTAGATATTTTTGGCTTGAGAAAAAGAAAATAAGGTAATAAGTAGACAGTTAAAGTATTTATATGTTGAAGAGATGTTTTGTTTATAAAATCTTTTGAGTTCTAATTCTATTTCTGTTCCTGATTTGACTATTAGGTCAGTTCCAACTATATTAATAATAGCCTAGGTCAGTGGTCGGCAAACTCATTAGTCAACAGAGCCAAATATCAACAGTACTTCTTCAAAATAGACTCACCCAGGCCGAAAACCGACTTCTGCGCATGGGCCACAAAGTTTTAATAGCACTGTACGTGTGTGCCTGCACGTGGTATTTTGTGGAAGAGCCACACTCAAGGGGCCAAAGAGCTGCATGTGGCTCGTGAGCCACAGTTTGCCGACCACTGGCCTAGGTGGTCGTCACACCCTCACGCATCATGCCCTAAAGTTGTCACAAGATGGTTGTCACAAGATGGCTGTCACAAGATGGCGGCGGGGCCCGGTGGAGGAGGTGGGTCGTGGCAGGGGAAGGCAGTTGTGGGCAATCAGGACAGAAGCAGAGGGCGATCAGGCCAGAAGCGGAGGGCAGTTGTGGGTGATCAGGTCGGCAGGGGAGGGCACTTGGGGGTAATCAGGCTGGCAGGGGAGCAGTTAGGTGTCAATCAGGCCAGCAGGGGAGCAGTAAGGGGAAGATCAGGTGGCAGGCAGAAGCTGTTAGGGGCAATCAGGAAGGCAGGCAGGCGAGCAGTTAGGAGCCAGCAGTTCCGGATTGTGAGAGGGATGTCCAACTGCCGGACATCACCCGAGTGGTCCCAGATTGGAGAGGGTGCAGGCCGGGCTGAGGACACCTCCCCCCTGCACGAATTTCATGCACCGGGCCTCTAGTTTTATTAATAAGAAAATATAATAAAGACAAGAAACTAAAAATCTCTTATTTAATATCTACAAAATCATCTAGCTGTATTATTACATGCTTAAGGTAAAAAAGATAATATGAACAAATATTAAATTCATCCCCAAATTAATAAGAATAAAATGAACTATTCATATTTAGAAGTCTGATTAATAAACAAATACTTTTATTTGTCCATTCAGCTTTCATGGAGAAAAGTTTAATGCTATTATTCCCTCTTTCTCTCAGAATATTGTTTAAGATAGTCTCTTGTTCTTTTTAAATTGTAAATTTACTCATTTACAGAAGATCTGCAGGAATATATCATAAAAGTG